>NC_056733.1:1089338164-1089400664 GCF_019279795.1 Protopterus annectens | reverse complement strand
GGATACCAGCATACTTAACTCAACTAAAAGACTATAAAGAATATATACTTTCAGAAGTAAAACATTTTTTAGACATAAATAATACTCCTGAAGTCTCCATTGTTTATGTTTGGGATGCCTTAAAATCATATCTATATGGACAAAGTATCAGATGGTATAATAATAAAAGGAAATCTTGGGATAAGGAATTGTTAGATATTCAAAGTAAATTAGACTCTTATAAACATAATAATAAAGAAAATATTATGGACAAGAAAGTTATTGAAGAAATAAACACACTAAATGAGAAATACAAAGAAATTTTAACTCATAAAGTTAAAATAACTTTAGAGAAATACAAGTTTTTGTCTTATTCAATAAGCCCCAGTACTTACATAGACTTAAAAATAAAACAAAATGGTTGAATAAACAAAACCATATCAAAGAAATCTTTTCTCTGAGGAAAAAGAAGAATGTTTCTAGTATACCAGAAATACTAGATGAATTTAGAAATCACTTTCACAAAATTAACCATAATAATATTAACATGGAACCTAAAGATAAAATAAAGGAGTTTATAACCACAAATATGAATAAAAAGCTTAATAAACAACAGATTAAACTATTGGACAAGAGTATTTCATATACAGAAGCTATTACACAAATAAATAAGCTTAAATCAAACAAAGCACCGGGTAATGATGGTATTATATCAGAGATATATAAAATCCTTTCTAAAATACATATTCATTAATACATAAGGTTTTATTTTGGCCCAAACTGAGTTAATAACCCCCATCTTGGCAATATACATTTATTTCACCAATTTTAAAACCTAATAAAGATCCAACTAGATGTTCTTCATATCGGCCCATCTCATTACTTAATGTTGATTATAAAATGTTTATGAGTATCTTTGCTGATAGATTGAAGACAATCATTCCGGCATTATAGATATAGATCAGACAGGCTTCATTGTAAATAGAAATACTTTTGATAATATAAGAAGAACTTTAACATTAATAGATTTTGCAAATAGGAAAAAGAAAGATTTAACACTTATTAGTCTTGATATAAGTTCAGCATTTGATTCAGTAAGTTGGGACTATCTGTTTACCTTAATGAAGTGCACAAACTTCTCAGATACATTTGTAAATCTAATTGAACATTTATACAAAGGAATGTTGGCTTATATTAAGGTAGGAACATATGTTTCACAAACAATACCCATTCTTAAAGGTACAAAACAAGGATGTCCACTTTCTCCACTCTTATTCACTTTAGTAATGGAGCCTTGGGCTAATTTGATCAGAAACAGTACTGACATAGAGGGTTTTGAAATAGATGAAAATACAACATCCAAAATTCAACTTTTTGCAGATGATGTTCTAATTACATCAGCAGGATCTAATTCTTCTATACAGTCTCTATTTGATAACATGATGAATTTTAAAAGTATTTCTGGTCTAATATTCAATGAAGAAAAAACTAAAATACTACCTATATATACACGAAAAAATATTCTCATTAGTGATTTTACTAAATATGTACCCAATTCAGGTCAGATAACTTATTTAGGTATAATACTATCTAAAGATATTAAATCTATTATATATAATAATTATAATACCTGTTTTCTTAATATACAAAATCTTTTTAATACCTGGAATAATATGTTTTTACTATGGAGGAGAGACTTACAATTATTAAAATGATAATATTCCCCAAGATTTTATACTTAATACAATCAATAATACTTCCACCTACAAAAATAATTATCAAGAAACTGAACACACTAATGTTAAATTTCTTATGGGCACCTAATAGACCTAGGATTGCATTAAAGAAACATACTAATAGCTGGTCTCAAGGGGTATTTCTTTTCCAGACTTTAATTTATATACTATCTCTTCTATTGTAAAAGTTATTACTTTATTAATAGATCAGTCATATGTCACAAAATGGAAAGATTATTGGGAGCTAATTAGTATGCACTTCATGAAAATCTCCTTAACACATAAAAATATGATTGTAAATAACTCCATGTTATGGTTACTAAAGGAATTTTGTACTTCACCTATTACACCTAAACATATGGTTTGTTACCCATTAAATATTATTATTAGTTATCGTAACTTTATATTCATGCACCCTAAGTATAGGGAATGGAATTTTATTGTATTTCCTATAATGTATACTCAGGGTATGCTTTTGTCATCTACTTCTGAAGGAACTCATTTAGCTATAGATAATGATCTAAAGTACTGGTATCAGTTGATATCTGATAATAAAGTTAAAAATCTAGATTTCTTAAAACAAGAATTTGATCTAAGAGAAACTTGCTGGTTAGAGGTTCAGACCTTTAGACAACATCTCATTAATAAAATAGATTTAATGTCTATAACTGTTAAAGAATCTATTCCAACACTGATTGATTACTTGATATTAAATTTACAACATAAAGTTTCTGATAAAGGTAAACTTTCATACATACATAAAGTTATCAGACAAGAAACCTTTTACAGTGTAGATTCATACTGGAATTATTTCACTTCTATTAATGGGGACCCACCAAATCAACAAGATAAACAATATATATTGGAATCTGCTTATAGAACTACGTCTTCCATTGTCTGGAGACTTTATACATGGAAATTTTTACATAGATCTTTTTATACACCTTTGATGATGAATAAAATAAATAATAAAGATAATCTATGTAAGAGATGTAATGTAGAAATTAATGCTGACTGGGCTCATATGTTTTATGACTGTATAAAATTGAAAGAATACTGGAAGTCAATTAATGAATTTTTGCAGGCTCTTTTTACAGATAATTTCATTATTTCTAAATCTCTTATATTATTCAACACACCTGTACCTCAAAGTGTTAAAAGGTTAAGCTTCCCTTGTTATGGTCTATTCTAGCAGTGGCTAGGAAAATAATAACTAGAAATTGGATTTCAGATACACCTCCTTCATTCAATGAATTTAAAAATTTTATGAATATAGTGTGCCATATGGAAATAAACACAATTAGGACTAGAACAAATAGAAAAACATCTTATTTTATTGTATGGGATAATTTACAAAATTTGTTAAAAAAAATTTAATTTCAATAGCATGGTATTTTAGTTTAATTAATTGATCTGATTGCAGTGGATGTCTTTGTAAATACTTTAGTTGTTTTGTTGAATATTATAATAATACCTATTTTAATTACTTGTATAAAATTGTTATGATATTTCTCTTATATGTTAAAACAATAAACCTGTTTTGAAAAAAAAAGAAACTTACATTCACGCTGATTAAACGTAGTAATTGTTTATTATGCATCACAAACTCCACATTATTAATAACTTGTAGGATAAAAAAAAACTATGTGCAGCCATCCCTGCATGGGACCATAAAATGCCTTATTATTTAATTGCATGATTCTGGAATAGGCAGAATTGTAAAGACATGCAAACACATAGTGTTCAGCATCTCTAAATCATTTGAAACCATTGCAAAGTCATGCACACCTATGATATTCAGAAGCTCTAAATCATATGAAATTCCATGGTGCATGTGCATTTTATAGAATTGATATGCTAAGATATAATTAATGCATTTCAGAGAATCTTAATAATTAAAATTATAGTAATAATTGTAAAGTATCAGGACACCTCAAACACAATTAATACAAATTTTCTTAGAGGCAAGTAAAAAAGTAATTTATTTTAATTGCACAGCAGCATCTATATACAAGATATTATAGTCACTAAGAATATAGTTATAATGAACATCAGTTTCAGTACTGATGTTTATCCTTCAGCATAGTCATTCCTTTATAATTTTTTTTGTCTTCTGTCCTCAAAATTAAATTATTCATTGTGCTAAGGAACCAACTAATATAAAGTTAGCACCTTAAAATATTAATATAGCAAAAGCACATGACTGTCTGTGGTACTAAGCTACTTCTTTCAGAATGAAAATAGACAGCATCTATGTGCACACACACACACACACACACACACACACACACACACACACACACACACACACACACACACACACACATATATACATCAGTGGTTTTAATAGCTTGCTATTGAAATGTTGACACTTGAAATACTGAGTTCTGACAAGCTGAACAAAAAAAAAATTGAAAACACAGGAGAAGAGTGAATTTCAAAAAGTTATCTTCTCCTGTATAGTTTTTGCAGGGAGGCATGCTCCTTGCACCCCACACCCACAAACTTACATATAACAACTCCAAGATTGCCATATCTTGGATAAAAGGGAATATTCTGATAAATGGCATCTCGGACTTAGTATATGTAAATCTGATCTTTGGGTCATTTGTTTCTCATATTTCCTGACTTGCTCTAGTGGAGCCTGACATTTCAAATGGTTATTTATTCTAACACCTGTATACCTGAGAGTTTCTAAATGAATAAAAAAACTTGCTTATAACAGGTATATTGTTCAGGCGAAATTTCATCAAATTATACCCTGACAACGAAGACTATAGGAATACAACTGAAATGGTCAGTGTACGTAAACAGACCTTACAGTAAAAATTCAGTCCAAATAAGAAAAATGTATTAATTTCTCTGATTTGTTGGGCATATAATTCCTGGGGTCAGTGGTAGGGACACCCTTGTGGAGTGGCATCATTATTGCTGTGTGTCAAAATTCAGGGAAAAAACAGTAACTAAACTCAGGTTCTATAGTTTAAGGAGTGTCTCTACCAGAACATGCTTAATATTGTTTAACTGCCAGGTACATTGTCAGGTGCCACTAACAAAGTATTTTTAGTCTTTGAGAGAACTTCAAGTATATGTTCTTAAGTTGTGATATGGTGGGTCTCACAGATTCAGGGGTAAACAGGCCTTGGGTAGTCATCTTTGAGGTAAAATGTGAAATAAATATATTTAGTGCTATATTGGCAATGTCTAGTAGATCAGAGTAAATAGTTCCATTATGAATAAGTTCAGACACTGCTGGGTTTTATTTCTTGGTCTCATAACATACTTAAGGAAAGATTTGCAAATCTCATTAGCTTCAGATGCTATCCTAAGTTAATGGGTTGCTTTATTAGACCTGATAGCATTTTTTCAAGTTTTAAATTATATATGCTGTATTTGTACACTATAGAAGTACATAGGAAGAGTACAGATATGTAAAAACATGTTACAGCACTATGTATTGTTCTCATCTTTCATCATTTCAGTTTTGATTTTGCAAAGAGATTATGTATAGAGAGTTGACCTTTGTTTGGTACCCATGTTACTGTGTTTGCCCTTAAGTATTTCACACTGTATATTATAGTATCTGTGTGGATGCATATGTTTTAAATCTACATAGGTGCTTATTATAATTACAGTAATTTGTTCTCTAGGTGGTTGTAAAATTATATCAAACCATTATACTGTATTAAAGATTTAGTTTCAACATTATTTGACCTACTGTATGTTTACTAGGGTGACTTTAAGAGGTTGTGTGCCAATCTAATAAGCATGTAGGTGACGCTAATAATGCCAAGGCCATGGGTTCAGTCCCTGTACAGGCCAACTACCCTTGGGTGGTGCAGTGGTTCAGCAGTTAGTGTTGTCATCTCATAGCAAGAGGTTCTTCAGTTTGATTCTCAGCTGGTGTGCCTTTTGTGTGCAGTCTGCATGTCCTCACTGCATTCATGTGGGTTTCCTTCAGGTGCTGCAGTTTCCTCCCACATTCCAAAGAAATGCATCTGGAGAATTTCTCTGCAGGTCTCTGCTGAAAATGGACTCTGTCCCACCTGGACTTTCCCAGTAAACAAATGTTAAATAAATAAAAAAATGTACATTGAAAACTCATGATACAAATTCAATATATTGTTCACCTTTGTCCTAGACCATGGTTGTAAGGGTTTTTCAGATCAATGCTCTAAGACTGTGTGCATGTGTGTGTGTGTGTGTGTGTGTGTGTGTGTGTGTGTGTGTGTGTGTGTGTGTGTGTGTGTCTATGCATCATGCATGGGGAGTATGAATGTTTTTCAAATGTATCAGGTAAAAGAAGTTTTGATGCCTGCATTTATATTATTTAACTCGATACAGAAAGAAGAGATTGAGTGTTTGAAGTTAAACTATCTTGAACAAGCAACAATCTGAACAAAACACTAACAGAAGAGGATCTTGATTACTGCTAATGGCATTCATATGTGTTGTATAAAGACAATGTGCAGTGACAATGAAAGAAGTCTAAGGGGTTGGTGTGGATGTTACATGCTTTTATTTATTTATTTATTAATATTTGATTACAGGGAAAGTCTAACTGGCTATAAGCCCATTTTCAGCGGAGGTCCGGGGAGAAAAGTTCAAAATTATTACAAAACATTTTAAGAACAATAATTTTACAATCTTCAAAAATAAAGCAAAACATCTGCAGTTTAAATGATTATAACAAATTAGACATAACATGAAAACATTGGTTAAGAATTGGTACAAGTTATATGACTATCATTTAATATTAAGATAAATTTTAGACAGTTTGCAGTGAAATTAAAGGTAAGTTAGTCTAATACAAACAGGAATGGGTGTTTATCTCATTTCTTTTAGGTATCAGCAGGCAACAACTGAGAAATTCAATTAAGTGGTAATAAAATGCATTTGGCAAGAGTTCCAAGAGGTTTTAACTTGCATTTGACAGGAGTTTCAAGTGTTGATAAACAGAAGGGAAATCATCTTTTAATTGCCAGTATATATGCTGACTAGTTTAGACATACTACCTGAGACCATTCACCAACAACTGTGGCATTTAAAAAAATGTACACCACTACTGCCACAATCACTTAATGGGTATTTACATATATTTAACAAAGTAGTGATGAAAGTGTGTAGAGGCAAAGTGGAGATACTTTAAAATTTTTGAATCCTTTATTTTAAAAATTATGCCCTAAGGAAGTGAATGCATGGGAGTATGCCAGTCATGAGTTCACAAATCCCAGCCTGCACACTTTGTATTAATTTAATTCAAGCCTTGAACATTACAGATTTATATCATCATTAACCTACTGATATCAATCAACACAAATTCATCTATGAATAGTGGTCAATACACAGGAAGAAGAATAACTGTTTATCTCATTTATGTTAGTTATTAGTGGGGAAGAACTGAGGAATTCAATGAAGTAGTTTTAAAAATAAAAGAAATTATGGCATGTTGCTGTTGTTAAGTAATTTATCTACTTATACTCACTGTTTTATTCTTTAGACCAGTTCTGAGAACAGCACTTATAGATTTATAAATTAGAAAATATTCCAAATATCTATTAGTGCTGAGCAGCAGTCAGAGATTTATAGATTAATAGATATTTTAATGCTTCACTCACAGAGTAGTCATACTCATTATGAAACACTAAAAAAATTTTATTTCCTTGGGTAAGTCCCTATTCAAACCAGTAACAGGAAACAGTGCCTTTTCTGGATCGGGCCTTGCTTTACAGAACAAGCTCCCAATAGAGATAAAAAGAAAATATTACCTCCAAGGGTTTAAATCATTTCTTGCTGAACATCTGCATAGTGAAACGCCATGTAATTTCTTCAGGGACAATGCCTATCAAGATGGCAGATTCCAGATGCTATTTTAAACTCGATCCAAATAGTGCAACCAATTATTTATTCTGATGTGTGTACTCAATATAATGTAAACAGTCTGCAAATGTTTATCTCAGTACCAGACATTATCTTGTTAGACAGTTAAATAATCAAAGTGCACAAATGAATTTTAATGCAATTACTCATTTTGTTCTTATTCTTATGTCACTGCAAGTACCTCCATTTTAATGGGAAACTGATTAATAGTTGTTTTTGTCTTCACATTTCCTTCATTAAGTATAACTTATTTCAAACTGTGTAATTATATTCAAATCTTATTCTTCTTTTTCTTTTGGCAGTTCCAATTAGGGGTTGCCACAGCGGATCATCTGTTTCCATTTCTTCCTGTCCTCTGCATCTTTCTCTGTCACAGCAATCACCTGCATGTCCTCTCTCACCACATCCATAAACCTTAACTTAGGCCTTCCTCTTTTCCTCTCACCTGGCAGCTTCATCCTTTTCCCAATATACCAAGCATCCCTCCTCAGCACATGTCCAAACCAACATAATCTCGCCTCTCTGGCTTTGTCTCCAAACCGTCCAACCTGAGCTGACCCTGTAATATACTTATTCCTAATCCTGTCCACCCTCGTCACACCCAGTGCAAATCTTAACATCTTTAACTCTGCCATGTCCAGCTCTGACTCCTATATTCAAACCAAATCTATAATTTAAGCAAGTGTACAACTGAAGGTATAAATTAGTTTTTCTGCATTTTGCCTTATAGTCCTAGGCCATGGCTGAAAATGGGTTTAGAGCACCTCACTCACACAATTAGCAAACAACAAATAAACAAGGCCATTGAGTCTTATGATTATTCATGACTTGCCAGTATATTCCCTCAGTCTGAGCTTCATTTCTCCAAGAGGCCATTGTTGGTCAATCCCAGAAAAAAATAGTGGATACCCATCCAGTCACCTGGCTTATGTTTAAAGGATGATAGTAAGTCACATATTTTAACATAAAGAGGAATTTCATTCCAGAGGCATAATAGGTGTTAGGTTGTTATCCTATCCCTACACTCTGCTTATGTATCAGTTGGTGAATATCTTGCTCCCTGGTTCAAGTACTGGTGGAGATATTTGACTTGCAGAGATATAGGGCATTTAGGAAAATTGGGTTACCCATAGTGTAGCAAGTCTATAAGACACTAAGAAAAGGAATAGTGCTTCCATCCACTTTAGTTAGCTCAAGAACATTAGTCCTGTGGATATTCTGGTTAGAAATCTTTGAGATCTTTTGAATTGCTTCATATGCTTAATAGTATGCATAAAGGTGGGACTGTACTCAGTAATTGCCCTGATTGATGCTGAGTATAACAGTGATTACCTCTTTATAGACTGATTATATTTATTTGACAATTAGCTCATCAAAGTAAAAGGATTTTCTGACAATCATTGTCACATGATTTTCAACAGGAAGGTGCTGGCAACAAATGTTCCTAGGTTCCTAACCAAATTTTCTTGTTGTAGTGGTACAATACTAATACAGTATGATAAGAGGTGGGGTTGTCTAACAAAAGTGACAATACTACACTTTTTATCATTTAGTTTGGACCCATTTAGAGTTGTTTAAGGGAACTTTCATTCTAGATTGTGTTGGTGTCAAAGTTTAACTTAACAACAACCTCATGATTAGTTGTCTGCAATCTTTGTTAGCCAGAGGTTTCGGTTCTTTGCCTGGAGACCCAAGAAGTTCATAGGTTCATAGGTTCATACTAGGCTATCTGCCCTAGGGCATTTATAAGCCTAGCCAGAATGTGTTTGGCTTTCGCCACCCATTTTAAATTTATTTTGCTATGCCCTTTTTCGAGGTTAGCATACTGTGCCTCTGTCTAACAGTGACACAGAAGTGATACCCAGGGTAAACCTAT
Source organism: Protopterus annectens (assembly GCF_019279795.1). Taxonomy (NCBI): domain Eukaryota; kingdom Metazoa; phylum Chordata; order Ceratodontiformes; family Protopteridae; genus Protopterus; species Protopterus annectens. The sequence goes on along the minus strand of NC_056733.1, from coordinate 1,089,391,193 downwards.
GATCTCCCATCCACTCATCAAGATTCCTCTTGAAGAGAGTCAATGAGGGACTCTGCCTAACCTGGACTGGGATTTTATTCCAGAGTGAAGGGAGCCTCTGGGTTATGAATCTGTCCCTCCAGCATGTCCTATTTATTTCAGTGCTGAGGTTCAAGTCTCTCGAGCGAGTAGCTCGATGGGATTTGGATTTTCTGAGGTGCAGCATGTCCATTAATTTTGGGTTGGACATGGCTTTATACGTCAGGCACAGATCGCCTCTGAACAGGCGGTATGCCACTGAGTAGAGCTGGAGTTTCTTTAACCGGGCAGCATATGGCATCTGTTTGAGCCCTTTGATCCTCTTGGTGAGGTACTTTTGGGGTCTTTCCAGTTGCTGCAGGTGTCTGGTAAGGTACATCCCAAAAGGGGCATTGTACTCAATTATGGGCCTGATGAGGGATGAGTAAAGAGGCACGGTGACCTCCCCTGATCTAGATGTGAATCCCTTCATGATTAGGTGGGCTATATAAAATGTTTTTCTAACCACTTTGGCCACGTGGTTGTCAAATGAGAGATTGCTATCAACTTGGGTCCCCAGGTCCCTAATTACTTCCTCTGTACTTAATGGATTACCACCTATGTGGTAATTTGTGGCCACTTTGTTTTGCCAAAGGGGATGACTATACACTTTTTGGCATTTAGCTTGAGGCCATGGCTCTGGCACCAGTTGTCTGTTTCTATGAGGCCCTTTTGGAGGATGCTTGTGTTGGCTGGAGAGTCGATTATGGCGCCCAGTTTGCAGTCATCTGTGAACTTGGTCAGCCACAGTCCTTCCATGTTGGCCTGTACCTCCGAGAAATATATACTGAACAAGAGAGGTCCCAGGACAGAGCCTTGTGGGACACCCCTTGTAACTGGTTTGGAGTCTGACATGGCTCCAACAATTCTAACCATGTGGGTTCTGTCCTTGAGCCAGTTTGCAATCCATCTAGTGACATAGGGGTTTATATTTAAGCTGGTGAGCTTATCTATAATGCCCGAGTGGGGTATTGTATTGAAGGCTTTTGTGAGGTCCAGGTAGGCTGTGTGGACCACCTTCCCCTCGTCAATGGCCTTGGTGACTGTTTCAAAGAAATCAACCAGGTTTAAGAGGCAGGATCTGCCCTTAACAAAGCCGAACTGGGTAGGATCCAGTGTCTGTAGGTCCCCAATATCTTTATTTATGAGGTCCATGATGATCCTTTCCATAGCTTTGCAGACCAAGCTAGTCAGGCTTATGGGGCGATAGTTTCCAGGATCTGTTGAGGCACCACCTTAATGGAGAGGGGCCACTGTTGCTGTACGCCACTCTTTGGGCACATATCCTGTAGTAAGGCTGAGATTGAACAGTAGTTTTATGTTTGGGTTTAGCTCTTCTTGGAGGTCATGTAGGACGCAGCCTGGGACACCGTCTGGTCCCATTGATGCTGTGTTTTTTGCTTTGGAGAGGGCGGCTCTTACCTGAGCATCTGAGATGTCAGGGGGGGCAGCACTCTGCTGGGATAGATATTTGCCCTTTTGGTGGAGGGGGGGAGTTTGCGCTGAACCTGTCAGCTAGGATGTTGGCAATGTCTGTGGGTTTGGTGTATTTTTTGTCATTTTGGACTAATTCTGAGCATATCTGGGAATTACCACCCAGGTTCCTAACATAACTAAAGAAAGCCTTGTGATTATCCTTAGTGTCCTGTGCAATTTTTCTCTCGAAGCTGGCCTTAGACAATTTTATGAGTGCCCATAGTTTTTTGCTAATCCTGATCAGTGATGCCTTCCCTTTTTGGGATTTTGCTCTATCATTTAGTAGTTTCCTCCTTCTATTGTATAGTTTGTTTATGGCTGGGGTCCACCAGACAGGACGTCTGCCTTTGGAGGATTGGGTCTTGGTTTTATTTGGGATCGCATGATCCATGCATTCCTGAAGGTGTTCATAGAATGCATTTATAAAGGATTCTGCGGTCTGGGGTGTATTTTCCACAGGCCTAGGGGCTTTGAAGGATTCCACCTTGGTTTTGAGGAGTGTGAAATTTGCTTTAGAGAAGTTTTTCACTGTGGTTTTCTGGGCAGGATGTGGGGTCGGGATGTGAATATCCAGTGAGATTAGTTTATGGTCTGATCTTACCAGTGAGGGATACACTTCTGGTCTGGAGCATAGAGTCCCCATGTTGGTGATGATCAGGTCCAGTATGTTTTCCCCTCTTGTGGGAGTGGTAACACGTTGTTCCATAGCATTTGAGTTTATAAATACTAGGAACCTTTGGGCTAGGGTGTTGGAGCTAAAGTAATGCTCCCAGTCTATGTTTGGGTAGTTGAAGTCACCCAATATAATGGTGTTTGGAGAGACCTTCATATTTTCCAGTGTTCTCAGGAAGGCCGAGTGGGGTTCCTGGGTTTGGGAGGGTGGTCTGTAGCAGGCTATAAACTGGAAGGCAGTTTTACCCACTGTTAGTTGCACATGGATAGTCTCTGATGCTTTGTGCTTTGCCACCAACCTGGAGGTGTGGGTATCTTTGATGAATATCGATACTCCCCCTCCTTTTGTGGTTCGGTCCAAGTTTTGGGGCTGAAAAGCATGGTATGAGGTATAACCTGGTAGTGCTGGGGTGCTCTCAGGAGCCCTGAACCAGGTTTCTGTTACTGCACAGATATCGATGTTCTCCATGCTAAGGAGAGTTTCGAGTGCGTGCATCTTGAGGTTTAGACTTCTGGCATTGAGTAGCATTACTCTTAGTTTCTTATCCCTTGTGATATTTATGGAGGTGGGTTTGTCTTTTGAGCCTTTCCTAAAAAAGGCACTATGGGGGTAGCAAGAGCCTTTGCCAATATCCGAAAGCCCAGGGGTGACAGGTGCAAGCCGTCCCTAGCGAAGCATAGTGGCTTGTCGAGCATATCATCCCAAGCTGACAGGCATTGGATCCCCTTTGAATGACACCAGTACTTAAGCCAATTGTTGAAATTGATCATCTTGTCTTCATATTGTGGCATCATTCTTGGTGAGGGTAAGATGCTACTCAAGGTCAGGGTCATACCGGCCTGGGCTACATGCTCAGAGAGCTCCTCTATGTCTCTTTTCATGTAGTCCAAGGAAGTACGTCTCAGGTCATTCACACCAGCATGGACAATGACTGAGTCATATTTGTACTTGCCCATGACCCTCTCCTTGTTCAGCCTGGTGAGCGGGACGTCAGTGTGCCTGACGATAGAGTCACCTATTACAAGTGTATCAGGTGTGTTGTTTAGTCTTAAGGGCTGTGACTGTTTGGCACACTGGCTTTGTGAGATATGTATTGCATGTGTTTTGTTTTGGGGTAGCGGTTGCTTGGGTGTCTGCTTTGGAGGTCTCTGCTGCTTAGGCAGATCTTTATTTAGAGCCTCCGAGTATGTTTTTGTGTGATTATGTGTTTGGTTTGCTGTCGTGGTTGGTCTATGTGAGACTGGAATTGTAGTGAGTGTGGTTTCCTTCTCCTCCTGACTGGTTATGCCAGTACTGAGTTGAGAGAGCTTAGCCTCCAGTTTGGCTATATGGTTGCATCTCTCACATGTGTTGGAATTTGTTGGGAGGAGGAGAGGGTTGCTGTGTACATGAGGCAGTTGTAACATTGCCTCAAGATTCCCAGATTCACCAGCTGGACCGGAGAGGAGATTGACAACTGACCTTTGGACATGCTAGAATAATATTGGGAATTCCTTTATAATTGAAAACAAGGGCCAGTGGGGAGTGAGGGTGTAGTGCTTTTAATTTTTAGTGCTGACTTATATAATTGCTTTAGTGAGCAAGTGCCAGGTAACTTAAGTGCAATGTGTTACAGGTAACTTAAATGCAAAAATGACAAACAGTAACTTTCTTTCAAGTGAAACAAGGAATAAGTACAGTAAGCAATGCAGATATCACTAGTGATCCACAGAAGCACTGAGAAGCTGCGTATTAGGTGGAATTAGCGTTCCAGGGAAATAACAAGCATATAAACAAAGCTAGATTCAGCAGGCCTGGATCTAGTCTATGCTACAGCAAACAAGGTGTACCAATTTCAGTAAGATACAGTTCAAATATTCAGGCACTATAAACCTTTAACCAGAAATTCCCAGCTCAGAAGGGCAGAGTCCAGCCTCTTCTCCCACAAGAGTGCAGACCACGAACCTTCTTAATGTAAAATAACTGGCCTGAAGCCCAAGTGCCTAAACCAGAACTAATACACTTTAAGAATAACAGACACTGGGCTCTCAAGCAGCAGTTCCCAACTTAGAAGGATGAAAGCTACCTGTCCTGCCACCACAGTGCATGCCACAAACCTTCCTGATGTAAACCAACTGGTCTGAAGCCCAAGTGCTTAATCCAAAAGACTTAGAATGATAGCTACACTTTAATCAAGTTACTACCAAGAAGTAATAAATACAATTAAATACTTTAGAAAATGCCTGGATTAGTGCTCAAGTTACACAAACAAAGCTAGATCCAGCAGGCTTGAATCCAGTCTATGCCACAGCAAACAAGGCGCACCAACTTCAGTAAGAAGCAGTTCAGATATGCATGCACTATAAGCCTTCAACCAGAAATTCCCAACTCAGAAGGGCAGAGTCCAGCCTCTCCTCCCACAAGAGTGCAGACCACGAACCCTCTTAATGTAAAATAACTGGCCTGAAAGCCCAAGTGCTTAAACCAGAATTAATACACTTTTAGAATAACAGACACTGAGCCCTCAATCAGCAGTTCCCAACCTAGAAGGATGTAAGCTACCTGATCTGCCACTACAGTGCAGACCACAAACCCTCTCAGTGCAAAACAACTGGTCCGAAGCCCAAGTGTTTAAACTAAAAGGCTTAGAATGAGTTACACCAAGCAGTAATAAATACAATTAAGTACTTTTAAGACGATGCAAAAGTAAAATAAAGTAGGCAGAAACACAAGTACAGTAAAAGCAGATGATTTTTTTTTTCTGAACAAGTGCTGAGATCAAAGAAACAGATTTGAGTGCTGAAACTAGAAAACTCGCTAGTTATAAGAACAAAAAACTAAGCTAGAAGGCTTCCCTCCAACACAGAAGGGCTTGGGGGCTCAGAAGCCTACAAATAGTCTATACCACTTAACAGGAAAGGCAGGAAACAAGCTTACATTTTTTTTTCTGTTTCCCAGATGCTCTCTTTGTACACAGTAGGAGTGCCTGAAATCAGAATATGATCTCACTGCACTCAGTTGAGTGAGCAAATGAGATGGGCCCAGAAGGAGTATCCAAACACAAATTTACAAGAGGGGCGGGCAATTTCAAGGCCACTAAGATTAACACCAAAACCAAAACCAAAACCAAAACAAAAACAGGGAGGGTGGGTGGGACTAACTGAAGAGCAGAGTCAAAACTTCTAGTTCAGTTAATATTCCTGCAACACAGTTAAAATCAATTTAAATACTGTATTTTTTGAAAAAAAAAGTGCAGATAAAGGTACTTAAATTCTCTTATACGTCCAGTTGAATACAGCTAGTTCTTAGCCGGCCAAAGCTGAGGTTTTTAAGCAGAAAATATTTCACACTGTGAATAACAAAGAAGGAAAAACTAAGGACCCACCCCTGAGGCACATCACCTGTCACTTTCAAAATTTCTGAGGAGCAACCTGTAACTTGCACCACACGGGTTCTCTCTTTCAACCAGTTTGTTCTCCAGCTTCTAGCAGCATGGAAATTATCTAGCAATTCTGAGTGTACTAAACAAATTTGAATGTATTATACAAGATTTTAAGCAATTATCCCTAATTTATATTATTCCATTACAAGTTCAACACATATTTTAAACAGAAAATAAAACAACATAAAGTGAGAGAAAAATACAAGAAATGATTATTCAGTTTCTTCTAGAATATTCTCTTTTGCATGCTGTTCACACAAAATATCACATGATCACTAATCTTACATGTCATGTAGGTGGTGGCTCATGTGTGGGTCACCAATTCTACATGACTATGACATGGTGGTGAATGACCTGAGATGCAAAGCCCTAAAGGATATGCAGAGAGACATGTCAGATCTCTCCATGTAGGTCATAAATGCAGGAAAGACTCTGGCCCTGAGTAAAATTTTCCCTTCTCCAAGAATGATGCCTAATTACAAAGAAATATAATTGCATTCAACAACTGGCTAAATAGCTGGTGTAATTCAAGGTAATCCAGTAAGTGTCAGCATGGAAAAGGATCCTTGGTAATCCTACTTCTTTTGCAAATGATGCCCTGCACCTCTCATTCCATGGCATTCTCATTAAGGATAAAGCTTTCCCTATCCCATTTTATGTAGAGTTCCTCTAATGGATAATTCTATATTTCTAGCATAGCAAATCCACAACAGGATCACATTAAAGTGGCTCTACTCAATGCTAGAATTCTCAACAACAAACTGCCCACCCTTAAGGTTCCACTTTATTTGGAACATATTCATGTTGGTGTAATAACTGAAAATTGGTTTAACTGTTCAGAAAGCACTCCCTTCATACCTGGCTTTTTGGCTTGGAACCTTATCACCTCTACACAGCTTGCTGGAGACAACAAATTGAACTCATTTAACTCCTCATCACACTAAACAGGACCAACTATCAGTTTATAGCATGTTATAGGACATCCTCTATCCCCCCTGAAAACTTTATCTACATCTCAATTGACTGGAGTACCTATACCTCCAATGTAGGTAATGCCAAAAAGCTCTTAGATTTAATAAACAAAAAATACCTAACCATATTGCTAAAAAACACTAGAGTACTTATTCTTGATCTGGCCCTTATGAATATAGTTTCTTCATGTAATATTCCCTGTCATTTCTTTCCCTGGTTAAGTGAGATCATAAACTAGTTACCTTCACCTTCCACTCTCTAAAGCCACCGAGAGCAGTATCTCAAAATTCAAGGATTGCAAATTAACTAATCTCATAAAATTTGATAACGAAGTTTCAAAATTCATCATTGCAACATCACCCCAGACATTGTCATGGCAGGTAGTTTCACAAAGGAATTCTATGATCACCAAGGTGTCAGAATCCAGACGTTATTCTAAACACTATAACAATAGTGCGACCAATTATTTAATCTGAAGTATGTACTGTATATAATGTAAATAGTCTGCAAATACTTATTTCAGTGCCAAACATTATCTTGTTGGACAGTTAAATAACTCAAACTGTACAACTGAATTTCAATGCAATTTCCCATTTTGTTCTGACTCTTATGTCAGTGTAAGTACCTCTACTTTAAGGGAAAATTGATTAATAGACATTTTTGTCTTCATGTTTACTTCATTGAGTGTGTGTTAATCAAACTGTGTAATTATATTCAAACCAAATATTTAACTTATGTAAGTATACAACTGAAAGAGTAAATTTCCTTTTCTTTGTTCTTGCCTTATAATTCTAGGTCATGGATGCAAAGGGACCTGTGGCTCACTCACATTATTAGCAAACAACAAATAAATGAGGCCATTGAGTGTTATGACCATTCATGCCTTACCAGTGCCTATCCTTAGAATGAACTTCATTTCTCCATGAGAGCACTATTGGTCAATCCCAGAAAAAATAGTGGATACCCATCCAGTCCTCTAACTTATGTTCAAAGGATGATAGTGAGTCACAGACCTTAATATGCAGAGGAATTTTATTCCATATTTTTAATAGCTGCTGGGTGATTTTCCTGTCCATACACTGAGTTTAAATCTCAGTTGGTGAATATATTGCTCTGTAGTTCAACTATTGGTGGAGATATTTGACTTGCAGTAATACAAGAGGTTCAGGAAAATTGGGTCTCTCATTGTGCAGCAAATTATTTCTCCTCAAGTCTATAAGACACAGAATAAAGAAGTAGGGCTTCCAGCTTCTTTTGGTAGCTCAAGGACTTTAGTCTTGTAATATTTTTAGTTAGGAACTTTTGAATTGTTTAATATGTTGTATGAGATGCATACCAAAGCTGGCACTGTACTCAGTAATTGGCTTGATTAATGCTGAGCATAACAGTGATTCCCTCTTTAGAAACTGATTCTATTTTTTGACAATTAGCTGATCAAAGTAAGAGAATTTCCTGACCAGTCACATGATGGTCAACAGAAGGGTGTTATCAACTAAAGTACCTTGGTCCCTAACTATGTTTTCTTTTCGTAGTGGTATAATGTCAATATAGTATAATAAAGGAAGAGTTGGTCTAAGAAAAGTGACAATGCTACACTTTTTATTATTTAGTTTGAGACTATTTTAGAGTTATTTAAGGGAGATTTCATTCTGGAGGGCTTCGGTGTAATAAATTAACTTAACTACAACCTCATGATTACAGCTGTCTGCAATCTTTGTTAGACAGAGATCTCTGCCTTGAGATCTGAGGAGTAAATAACAAAGAAATGTAGTCCCAGGACCAACCCACCCCTAAGGCACATTACTGGCCACTTTCAAAATTTCTGAGGAAGAACCTGCAAATGTCACTGTGTGGGTTCTATCTTTCAGCCAGTTTGTTCTTCAGCTTATAACAGCGTGAAAATTATCTAGGAATTCTGAATCAGCTAAACAAGTTTTTGAGCAATTATCCAAATTTGCATTATCACATCACAAGTGTAACAAATATTTTAAGCAGAAAATTAAACTTAACTTAATTAAGAGAGAAAAATGCAAGAAATGATTATTCAGTTTCTTGTAGAATATTCCCTCTTACATGGTGTTCACATAAAATATTACATGGTCACTAATCTAACATGGCATGTAGTTGGTGGTCCATGTTGGGGTCACCAATCCAACATGACTATGACATATGGTGAAACTAAGATGCAAAACCCTAAAAGACATGCAGAGAGATATGTTATAACTCTTCAGGCAAATCACAAATGCAGGAAATACTCTGGCCCTGAGTGAAATATTTCTTTCTCCAACAATGATGCCTGGGTACAAAGAAATATAATTCCCTTCAACAACTGGTTAATAGCTGATGTCATTCCAGGAAATCTAGTAAGTGTCACTGTGGAAGGAGATGCTTGATAATCCTACTTGCTTTGAAAATGATGGCCTGCACCTTTCATTCCATGGCTTCCTTATACTGGGTAAAGCTCTACCTGTCCTCATTTTATGTAGAGTCCAGCTAATGGACATCTCAGTTTAACTAGCATAACAAAATTCAGAAAAGGAATCACATCAAGGTAGATCTGCTCAATGCTAGAATTCTCATCAACAAACTGACAGCCCTTCAGGTTCTCCCTCATTTGAAACATATCTATATTGGTGTATTTACTAAAAATTGGTTTAAGTCTTTAGAAAGCATTCCCTCCATGCCTGTTTTTTTTTTTTTTTTTGCCTAACATGCCTTCAAACCTGATAGCAAGTGTGGTGATATATCCATATTTGTTAAGAACCTTATTGCCTCTACACAGATTGCCACAGACCATAAATGAAACTCATTGAACTCCAAGTCACACTAAACAGGACCAACTATTAGTTTACAGCATGTTATAGGATGCCTTCTATTTCCCCTGAAAACATTAATTATCCATCAATTAACTAGAGTATCTATACTTCCAATGTAGGATATGCCCAAAAGTTCTTAGATATAATAAACAAAACCTGCCTGGACCAGACTGTTAAAAGCCCATTAGAGGACTAATTCTTTGTCTTTATGAATATAGCTTCTTCATGTAATATTCTTCTGACATTACTTTCTCTAGTTATGTCAGTTCATAAACTAGTTATCTTCACCTTTTAAATCTCTAAGCAACTGAGAACAGTATCTTGGAATTTAAAGATTTCAAACTAACTAATCTCATAAAATTCTATAATGAAGTTTCAATATTCACTCACAGCAGCATCACCCCAGACATTGTCATACCGGGTAGTTTCACAAAGAATTCTGTGCTCACGTAGATAAATGTATAGAAATAACAGTCCCAACAAAATCTAAATATAATGGAAAATTTAGAAACAAGCCACCCCGGGAAACTAAGAAATAATCCCTAACAGGGCTCTGAACTTATTCATAATGGCACTACTTACAGTAATCTACTAGAAATTACTGTTACACTAGTACATAAATTCAGGGCAATTTTTTCTCAAAGATGAGTATTCAAAACCCATTTACCCCTGAATTTTTCAGAACCACCATCATCATTAAAGAACATATCCTGGAGGTGCTCTTAAAGACTAAAAATACTTTGTAAGTGGAACCTGACAACATTATCTGGCTATTGAATAAACAGTACTAAAGTAGCTCTGGCAGAAATACTCAAACTATTTAATCTGCATTTAGCCACTGCTTTTCCTTTGAGGTATGGCACAGAGCAGAAGTGATGCCAGTCTACAAAGGTGTACCTTCCACTGTCCCAGAAAATCACAGAAATACGTATTTTTTTCTCATTTGAAGTGATTTTAAATTGAAAAGCCTGCGTATGTACACCAGTCTTTTAAGTTGCATTCATACAGTTGTTTGAAATTTTGACTAAATAATATGCCATCAGAAGTTTTTATACCCCTTATAAACAAGCTAGCTTATTCTTCATTAACAAATTCCCAAATACACCGCTGTTAGAATCACCAGTGTGTGTGTGTGTGTGTGTGTGTGTGTGTGTGTGTGTGTGTGTGTGTGTGTGTGTGTGTGTGTGTCTGTGTGTGTCTGTGTGTGTGTGTGTGTGTGTGTGTGTGTGTGTGTGTATACATGTGCATGAACACAACGTTTTCATTCTGGAAGACGAATCGTAGTACCACAGAAAGCCATGCACACTTACTATATTCATTTTTTAAGAAGCTTACCTTGTATTACTTGAGTACTTTCTATCAAGAAAAGCATTATTAACATAATTTATTGTTTATAATATATTAATGCTGCAGACTGTGGTTACTAACCTCTCTAGTGTGTCACCAATAGCATATTTTTTTTTCTTTTCCCTAGCACATGGTATGATTTAATTTTAAGGGCAGAGGACAACAAAATGTGATAAGGAAAAGACTGTGATTGAAAGGTAAACAATATTGACACCTCTGTTAATGGCAACTATATTCTTAATAGCTGTAATATCTTGAATGTAGATTTTGTTGTACATATATCATACATAATACAGCATAAACCACTAGTTGCCACAATCAGCTGCAAGCAGTGGTCAGAGAAAGCTCTAAGGTCAACAGAGACCAGGCTGAAGTCCTGTAAGTTGACTGGAGAGAAATTACAATAGTTCAAAGGAATTACTCAGGGCTCTAGTACCCCAAGAAGAGGAGGAAATAGGTGGAGTTGAACAAGAATGGCAGTGCCTAAAAGCAGCATATATAAGGACTATGGAAAAGATATGTGGCCAAGCCAGATATGGAAATAAGGTACATAAAGGAAGCTGGTGGTGGAATGCAGAAGTCCAGGAAGTCATCAAAAGAAGAAAAGGAGTGCAGGAAGAAGTGGGAGATAAAAATGACTGACCAGGCTAGGAAAGACTACTGGTTGGCTAACAATAAAGCAAATAAAGAAGTCTATAAAGCTAAGAAAGAAGTTGCAATAGCAAAGAATAGGGCATGGGAGGCACTCTTTCAACTTCTGGAAAGTGACTCAATAAGTGGCACAAAGACATTTTATCAGGTTGCAAGACAAGGACAGAAAGATAAAGAAGATAGTCAGACACCCTTCATAAGGCATGCTAGCAACAACCTGCTCACCAGTCCACAGGACATCAAAGGCAGATGAAAGGAGTATATCCAGTACCTTCTGAATTAAGAAAATCCCACAAAAGTTGTACTGCCCCAGAAAAAAACTACAATGAGAGAAGAAGAAAAGCCCATCCTAGAAGAAGTAAAAACAGCACTAAGGAAAATTAAGTCAGGGAAAGAAGCAGGCTCTGTTGAGGTCACAGCAGATATGATAAAGATGTTAGGTGAGCTAGGGGAGAAATGGCTCCTGAGGGTGCTAATAGCAGTGTGGAGAGAAAGGTGCATCCCGGATGACTGGAGAATAAGCATACTCATGGCAGCATATAAGAACATAGGGGACATCCACAACTGTGGGCAGTAAAGAGGCATCAAACACCTATCACATTGCATGCAAGTTCGGGAGAGGGTGATTGATAAATGGATATGCAGAGTAGTAGAATGTAAGATGGGAGATGAGCAGTTCGGATTCAGGTCAGGATGTAGCAGAATTGACCAGATGTTTGCAGTAAGACAGATACTTCAGAAGAAGCTAGGGATGAGGAAAGAATCCAACTGAGCATTCCTAGACTTGGAGAAAGCATATGACAAGTCCCAAGAAAGCTGATTTGGGCAGTACTGCGGTGGTTTGAAGTCCGAGAAACATTGGTAGAATTAGTGCAGGCTATGTACAAGGACCCAATGACTCAAGAACAAACAGTGTTTGGCCTCATAGAGGGGTTCCCAGTGGGGGTGGATGTACACAAGGGTTCAGCTATGAGTCCACTGCTGTTCATACTGGTGATGGATTACTTTAGCAAACGGGTCAGGGGGAAAGATCAACAAAGATGCTGTATGCAGATGATGTGATATTACAGGCCGGCTCTGAGCCAGAACTTTAGCAAAGGATAGGAGAATGAAATGCAAAACTGAAGGCACATGGGATGAAACTAAGCATAGATAAGACAGTGGTAATGGCAGCAAACTGGAGAAATCAGAAGAAGCTGAGAACAGAGATAGAAGGGAAGTTAGTGGGACAGGTAATCAGCTTCAAGTATCTGAGAGGGGGGTTGATGAGAAGGGAAGTCTGAATGAAGAGATCAAAGCTAGAATCAGAGGGGCTGCAGCCAACTGTCATAGAGTGTTAGATGTAGTCTATGACAGAAGAATGCCAAAGAAGCTAAAAAGTAAAGTGTACAAGACAGATGTGTGGCCAGTACTACTTCATGGTACAGAAACCTGGGAAGTAAAGGCAGAACAGTTGAAAAAGCTAGAGGTGATGGAAATGAAATGCCTGAGAAGGGTGGTAGGATGCACACTGTAGGACACAAGAAAAAATTAGGACATAAGAGCAGCAGCCAAAGTAGCTCCAGAAAAGATCAAACAGAACAGATTATGGTGGTTTAGACACATGCAGAAAAGCAGAAGACAATCTGGTGAGGAAGTTTTGGGGCAGACAGGAACAAGGAAAGAGGAAGCTAGGATGTCCAGCAAAGGGGTGGATCGATTGTGTGAAAAAAGATCTATGACAGTCAGGCATGAGTGTTGAAGAAGGCAGGAGTGTGGCACTGAATCAAGAGAGTTGGCAACAGTTAACACAATACCCTGACCCCATGTAGAAAAAAATGGGAAAAAGGAGGCTGATGATGATGATGATATATATATATATATATATATATATATATATATGGATTCACTTTATATCCTCGAAATACTGAAATATCAAAATTCAGTATTTTGAAGCTATAAAGTCGAAACCTTAAAAGGACAAAAACTCAGAAGCGCGAAATTCAAAATTTCGCACACCAGAGATTTTGAATTTCGCGCTTTTACTCATAGGTTCATAGGTTAGTACTAGGCTATCAGCCCTAGGGCCTATACAAGCCTAGCCATAACAATTCCCTGAATATTTCTTCCCACATTATTTACTTTCCTGGACCTCTGTCTAGCAGGGCGACTGACGTGATCCCTGGGGTGAATTTCCTTTCTCCCATCCAATCGTCAAGGTTCCTCTTGAAGAGGTCCAAAGAGGCACTCTGCTTGACATGTATGGGCAATCTATTCCAGCGTCTGGGGAGTCTCTGGGTCAGGAACCTATCCCTCCAACATGTTTTGTTTATTGTGATGACAAGGTTTAGATCCCTGGAGCGTGTGGCTCTGAGGGATTGGGATTTCTTTAAGTGTAGCATGTCCAACAGCTCTGGGTTTGACATGGCCTTGTATGTTAAGCAGAGATCGCCTCTGAGTAGACGATATGCGACAGAGTATAGCTGGAGTTTTTTAAGGCGGTCAGCATAGGGCATCTGCTTTAGGCCTGTGATTCTTTTAGTGAGGTATTTCTGAGGCCTTTCCAGTTGTTGCAGATGTCTTGAGAGGTACATACCAAATGGGGCATTGTATTCTATAATGGGTCTAATGAGGGATGAGTACAGTGGGACAATGACCTCCTTTTCTCTGGATGAAAAGCCCTTTGTGATGAGGTGTGCCACATAGAAGGATTTCCTGACTGTTGTGGCGATGTGGTTATCGAAGGTGAGACCACTGTCCACCTGTGTCCCTAAGTCTCTTATCACACTTTCTGTGTTTAGTGTACTGCCACCTATATGGTAATTCATGGATACATGTTTTTTCCCAAAGGGGATAACAATACATTTCTTGGCATTGAGCTTGAGCCCATGGCTCTGGCACCAAGCATCTGTTTTGTAAGGCCCTTTTGTAGAGTATCCACATCATTTGGGGATTCAATAATGGCTCCCAGTTTGCAGTCATCTGCAAACTTTGTTAGCCAGAGTCCCTTAGTGTTGACCTGTACTTCAGAGAAGTAGATGCCAAACAAGAGTGGCCCCAGGACTGAACCCTGAGGTACTCCACTTGTCACTTGTCTGGAGCTGGATTTGGAGTCGGCTACTTTTACAGTGTGGGTTCTATCAGTAAGCCATTTAGCAACCCATTGGGTGACATAGGGATTAATGCCCAACTTAGTAAGTTTATCTATGATTCCAGAGTGGGGGATGGTGTCAAAGGCCTTGGCACGGTCTAGATAGGCTGTGTGGACCACCTTACTCTTGTCCATGGCTCTGGAGACTGATTCAAAGAAGTCAATCAGGTTCAGGAGACAAGATCGGCCCTTCACAAACCCAAACTGGGTGGGGTCCAGTGTTTGAAGGTTGCCAATGTCTTTGTTTATAAGTTCCATGATAATACGCTCCATGGCCTTGCAGATAAGGCTTGTCAGACTGATGGGACGGTAGTTTCCGGGATCCAAGGTGGATCCCCCCTTGTGGATTGGGATAACTATAGCTCTGCGCCACTCAGTGGGCACGAAACCTGAGGTGAGGCTATGATTAAACATGACACTTAGGTGAGGTGCCAGTTCATATTGTAGTTCATGTAGTACACAGCCCGGGATGTCATCTGGTCCCATGGATGCTGTATTCTTGGCTTTAGAGAGTGTGTTTTGTACCTGTGTGGCCGTTATTACTGGAATTTTGCAATCTTCCGGTATTGAGATGGGCCATTTAGGGGGTGAGAGTAGGGTGAAGTTGGCACTGAATCGATCTGCCAGGATATTGGCAATATCCTTCGGATCAGTATATTTAATGCCATTCTGTTTTAGCTCAGAGCAGATCTGAGCATTGCCATTTAGATTCTTGACATAATTATAGAATGCTTTGTGGTTGTCTTTGGAATCTTTGGCAATTCTGTTTTCGTAACTAGCTTTGGAGGATTTTATGAGGCAGCTCGGTTTCTTACTGAGGCTAGTAAGGGAGTTTTTTGCATCCTGGGATTTTCCTCTTTTCTGCAAAAGTTTCTTCCTTTTGTTGTAAAGTTTGTTTATGGCAGGGGACCACCATAAACACACACACCTTCCTCCCCACACACAAACACAAGCTCTCTACTGCATAAATACAAGAGAGCAAGCCCCCCTGCACTCCCACACTCCCTACTTAAATATTCTAACTCCACGGTCACACTGCATACAAACACACACACAACACCACCACACAAGCTACAGTCTCCTCACACACACACATCACAGCAACAAAACATACTACCACACACCACAGCCCCTACCCAAAACCCTTAACACATACACATTTACCTGAATCCATAACCACAGCGAAACCTCAGACGCATGAAATTCAAAACCTCCAGTATTTGAGGTTTTAAATTTCACACTTCTGAGCTTTCGCTCTTTTCAGGATTCCACTTTATGGGCTAGAAATACTGAATTTCGATATTTCAGTATTTCAAGCTTATAAAGTGAATCCATATATATATATATATATATATATATATATATATATATATATATATATATATATATATATATATATATGGGTCTACTTCATAACATTGAAATTTCATAACATTGAGAAAATAACAGCGAAAATTCAGAACACTGAAAATCCAAAATATTGAAAATTCAGAACATTGAAAGTGTGCTTCATAACATTGAAAACTACATTGCACAAGTAAATAATATCACCTCTAACTACTACAACACCCAACTAAAAAACAAACTTTCTCCTACATTTCAGCAGGGGGGGCAAGCCTCCCTGCACCCCCCCACACCTCCATAAATTAAGTATACCAACTCCAAGATCGCACTACAGTGGAAAAATATTAATTTCCTAACCTCAGTGTATGGTGATTGTGATACAGTGAGGTTAGGAAATTACATTTTTTCCACTGTAGCATGATCCTGGAGTTGGTATATTTAATTTGGGGGCTTGCCTCCCTGCAGAAATGTAGTAGAAATTGTGTTTGTTAGTTAGATGTTGTTGTAGGTGAAGGTAATATTATTTACTTGTGCAATGTAGTTTTCAGTGTTATGATGCACACTTTCAATGTTCTGAGTTTTCAATGTTTTGAATTTTCGATGTTATTGCCCCCCTGCAGAAATGCAGTAGAAAGTGTGTTTGTTAGTTAGATGATGTTGTAGGTGGAGAGGATGTTATTTACATATGCACTGTAATTTTTAATGTTATGAAGCACACTTTCAATGTTCTGAGTTTTCAGTGTTTTGCGCTTTCAATGTTTTGGGATTTAGACGTTTTCTCAATGTTATGAAATGAAGGGGACATATATATATATATATATATATATATATATATATATAGATTTACCATAAAAATTATAAGTGAAGGTTCAGCAACCACCTTATGTCGAATTATGGTTGGCTGAATCCATGTTGCTGAATCTTCATGTGTGCAAGTCCCCGGTTCAGTGAATGCATTGTGCATTTGCACATATGTGGTCGAGCTTATTACAAGAGATTGTGGTACAGCGCAGATCTAGAAATGTACCCTTTTCCCCACTGTAGTGTGATCTCAAAGTTGGAATATATAATTTACAGGGGGTGTGGGGGGGTTGCTCCCCTGCAAAAACGTTTAGTTCAGTGTTGTGCAGTATGCTTGCACTACTGACAACCTGAACTTACATTACTGATGTGTAAGGTGCAGCAGACACAGTATGTGGAATAATTCAAGCAGATGGAGCTTTGGCTTAACAACCTTTTCAAAGGATGGCATATTGAAAAGTACTTATACTGCACTTCAGATGCATATTCTGCATGCTGTTCGACATACTGAACTAGGTAGTGTTCCATGTTTGGTGTTGTGAGTTGGTGAAATGAACCTTTTTTTTTTTTTTTTTTGACTGTCGAATTTTGATAGTAAACTACAGTATATTCATATATATATATATATATATATATATATATATATATATATATATATATAAACAGTTAATCTGCTGTGGTGACCCCTGACGGGAGCAGCCGAAAGAAGAAGATACATATATATGTGTATATATATATATATATATATATATATATATATATATATATATATAGATAGATATATATAGTAGAACATATAATGAAATTACTTTTTCCTTTTTATTATCAAATAATTAGCATTCATTGTAGTTGAGGTGTCCTGCTACTTTACCTTAAATTTTAAACATTGCAAGGATTAAACTAAAATGTACTAATAATATCTTAGCATGTCAGTGCTACAAAATGTACATGCACTATGAAATTCATATGATTTAGAGTTGCTAACTATCATAGGGTTGCATGGCTCTATAACTTTTTCAAATGATTTAGAATTGCCAAATATCATGGGTTTCTATGACTTCATAATGCTTTCAAATGATTTAGATCTGCTGAATATCATGGGTTTGCATGGCTTTATAATAAAAAGTGTATAATTCTACCTATGCAAGAATCATGCAACCAAGTAATACAGCATAATATAGACCCATGTAGGTATAGCAACACACATTTTCTCTTTCCCTAAAATGTATGAATAATGTTCAGTTTGTATGGCATAATCAATCATTAATTATTTTTATCAAAGTGAATGTAAGTTTCTGTACTACTTGATGACATTCTATACAGCTTGCAGAACATCTTAAAATGATAGCAACACAAGGTTCAGAAATGTCAGATGCAGTGTCAGTTGTGCAGCAGGTATCACACTTGCCTTTGGTGCTGATGGTGGTTGGTTCTATTCTCACACCAGGCAGATTGATAACTGAAACTGAAGTGCAGTATAAGTACTTTTCAATATGTCATCCTTTGAAAAGGTTGTTAAGCCAAAGCCCCATCTGCTTGAATTGGTGGTAGCAAAGGTGGATGTAAAAGATGGCACCTATCAAAATGTAAGGGTCATTTATTTATATACACAAAGAACTGTTATTTATAACATATTATCATATCTACGTATATTTAGAAATGTATGTGTATATATATATATATATATATATATATATATATATATATATATATATTTATATATATATGTGTGTGTGTGTGTGTGTGTGTGTGTCTGTGTGTGTCTGTGTGTGTGTACAGTATATGTGTGTGTGTGTGTGTGTGTGTGTGTGTGTGTGTGTGTGTGTGTGTATATATATATATATATATATATATATATATATATATATATATATATATGTGTGTGTGTGTGTGTGTGTGTGTGTGTGTGTGTGTGTGTGTGTGTGTGTGTATACAAATATTTTTACATAAATACATAATTTTCTTTACAATCATACTAAATTTTTGGCCCTTTTGGACCCAACTCATTTTTCCATAACCATCATCTGATTGTACTTAATATTGTTGCAAAAACCCATTTACCATTAATAATTTCATATATTGTTTCATCCCATATAACCAATGTGACATAAAATAACTTTTTATCTGATCTAACGTATTCTTTACTTCTATTCTTATAATATCTACATTTAATCTTATTTTTGTTTAATGTATCCACTTCTTTTATATATTTGAAAAAGATCTTCTTTACATTGTTTTCTCCATAACTTTTTTACTCCTTTACATTTCAAAAGCATGCTTTTCATAGTTTCTTCTTCTGGACAATGTAAAGGTATTCTTTCACTTTTCTTTTATATATTCTTTTATATATGGCATATTTCTTTTTACTTGTAATTTACCTGCTACTGGTCTCCACAAAAAATGATATTCTACTTTCTGATTATATCATTTGCTTCTTATTTTTATAGCTTTATTTTTTATATAAATACGATAAAAGTCATTCGCTGGTAGCCAGAACAAACGCCACTGCTCCAAGTAAATGGCAGAAAGTAAAAAATAAATAAAAATGGAGCATAGGCGACACAGAGTCACACAAAACCAAGTTCAGTCTTCTTTAGTATATATCCAAAGCTTTATTAGATTACTGCAGGTCGGATAAGCGCTTTCACTCATATGACAGAGCTTCTTCAGATCACATCTCTCCTCATCTGCCTCCCAGTTTTCCCAGGCTGCCTCTGCACCTGGAATTGAAACAGGAAGTGCTCCAACAAAATGGGTCCCACTCACAACAACAATGAGAAAGGGAAGCTCCCTGAAGCCCTGGCCAAATTTCCCATGCTAGTATAAATTCCACCTTCTTTTTCCCCTGAAAAGAGGCTTCTAGCCCAGTCGGATTAACCTGGTCAACAAAGGATAAATAAATTAAAATATATAGTTTATATCTTGTTTGACTCTGTAGCTCTGGGATTAGAGCAATGCTTTTTAAACGAGGGGACATTAGTTCATATCTCACTGGTGGGTGGGTTTGGCACACTAGTTAAGGTCCTCACCTCACAGACAGAAAGTACAGGGTATGAAATGAGGGTATAACTCAGTGATAGACCAATTGACTACAGCTGAAAAGCTCCCTGGTTCAAATCCAAATGCTCCTTGCAAGGGTGGCTTTTAGTCTGGTAGTTGGTGTAGAGGGTTAAAACTCTTGTTTCCTGTAGCCAAGGTGCAAGACTGGAATGGGAGGTTGGCATAATGGTTAAGGTGTTTTTCTTACAGACACAAGGTGCAGGGTTTGATTCTTACAGGGAGTAACTGACTAGGCTAAAATCTGTGCACAAGGGAAGGTAGACTACTACTAATCTATGAACCTAAGAAACACAGAGCTAAATGAAAAGAGAACATGCTGTGAGAATAAAACAAAAGTGTATGTGTGTGTGTCTAGATCTTTATCTACAGCTACATCTCTAATTTTGTCCATGTCTATCTATACATATATATCCCTAGGTGTTAGAAAGATTATCACTGCAATTCAATTATGGTTAAATAGATTAGATTTCTTTTCTTTTGTACATTGAAGAAGTCTTTGGATTTAAATTTTAAAAGATGAAAGCGCTAAGTTGATTTTTGTGGCATTAAAGCTTCATGTTTCAGTTATTCTACAGCTTCTGTTTATTTTTATTTGTATTGGTGTGCTCAGCTTTTGGTTACACCTACACACACACACACACACACACACACACACACACACACACACACACACACACACATACACGCGCACACACACACACACACACACACACACACACACACACATGAACACACACCCATACATACATACCCCCCATGCACACACATACACACACACACACACACACACACACACACACACACACACACACACACACACACACACACACACACACACACACACACACACACAGTACCTATCTAAAGTCATACTAAGATCCCCAGCCCATATATATGAGTGAATGGAAATGCCAATAACCAAACAGAAGCAAAACATGTAGTCCACAAGCAAGGATCACTTCTCATACCAAAATAAAAATCAGGCATCTAACCCTTAATATTTATTATATATATGCTAAACAGACTTCATTAGAACTTCAGATCCATAGCACAGAGGGATAAAACCTATACTTTTCCCTAGATGACCCATGTTTGATTAGCAACACAAACACTGTAGGGGCTGCAGGGGGAGAATGTGAGTGAATAGCTGAGATTGGCTCACCCATTCTGGGAGGTGGTAGCCTAGGCTCACTGCAAAAAAGCTCTATTATGAGCCTGGTGAGCCCCTGCTGCATATACAGTGAGCTACATAATCATTAGGTTGCACATGCACTTCTCAGAGGCAGCAGATGTGGAGCCTGCAAGACTGCAGTGGGGTCATATGAGTAAGGGCACATTCCGTGGCTGCATCATATTGCTGCACCAGTGTTCTCATTCTCTTCACTAGTCTAAAATGCAGGTTAGTTTGAGCCCAGGGGGCTAACAAGTCAATGCAGTGAATAAGGACAGGACCTGGTGGCAGCCAGTGGTCAGCCACTAGCATGGAAAAAACATAATTCAAATGCTCACTTAAAGACAAAATGGTGCACAGAGGACAGATGAAAATCTGAGTAAAAGCAAGAAATAGAGAGAGTAATATTTAAATTCTGTTTTATTTGTATTTTGCACTTTAGGGTTGGGTTTTTGTAAAAAAAGATAATGAGACAAAAATTAGAGCTGAATAGATCTCTCTTTAAGGTAATCTGCACAAACATAATGTAAATTATAGTTTTTGATTTATGTCATTTCTTATCTTTACTATTTACAACAGTTAAAGAAGGTCCAATTATGACTGCTTCAAGAAAGTGAAGGATCCCAGTATCAAAACTACATAAGGATGTTTAATAGCAATGGAGACAGGAGGTGGCAGCATGTTAGAAGTTAAAGTCAGTGGATGACATTGGCATTTCCATCTTGGGGAGGGAAGCAGCCTAAGCTCACATCAATAGTAGTGTTAAGATCATGACAAGTAACATGCTGCTAGCATTAGACTTCTTGGTAGATGTATTGAAGTGTGCATGTACATCACAAAGTGTGGACGAGTCAGGAATAGCCATTCTCTTACAATAGTATAATGCTGCACCAGCATTCTTAGTCTGCTAACTAATCCCAGATATGAGTCAGGCTAAGACTGGGCATGGTTAAGTTAGGTACACTAGATCTAGAGAATGAGGAGAGGGGCTGGTGTCAGCTGATGGTCGTCTGCAGAAATAAAAAATCTACATAAGGATGCATCCAAGTTAGTCAATATGCCATCCAGAATATTGGGCACACTTTTACTGCTCTCACATATTTTTAAAAATTATTTCTTATTATTTTGCAATGTGATCCTATATTTCTCTCATGGCTTCCAGTATCCAATCATTACAGCTTGGGAATATCTCACAATTATCTTAAAAATATTTTTTGGTGCTTTTTATGCCTCACATGGTCTTTAAAAAGCAGCAAGCAGATACTCTACTCCACTCATAAATAATTTCAAAGAATCCACTTTAATATATGCAATATGGACATAATTCACTACTTAGCATGAAAACTATTCTTGGCATATACCAGAGAGGGGCTTTTCCACCTGTTTTCTTATATTTCCACTTGCATACATACATCTATTCAGGCACATTATATTCCAAACCTTTTATATTTCATCTCCATATAGTCATTCTACCATGAGCCCATTGGGGTTGTCATCATTATTTGTCAGTCAATCAGATTATTTAACCATTAATGCAAATTACATTTTAACAATTAGTGCAAATTACATTTATCATTTTCATTCTAGTCATCCATGTATTTTCCATGATGGCCCCTTCACATTTTAAGCTTTTAGCAATATCCCTGTGAAGAATGTAACCTCACCAGGAATCAAAGCATCCCATCTTCTCTGCAGAAATTCTTTCATATGATGTCATCCATGTAAAAAGTCCAATTTCAAGAATCTCTGATCTTACTCATAATATAGCATTAATCTTTTCTAAATTAATTTCAGTGCACATATCTTTATCATAATCCATTGATTAATTTTCAGGTAACTAGGGACAAGATGCACTCTGCGGTATATTTCTTGTGGGACTTTCATTAATAATTAATGAGTACATGTAAGTGTACCCTGTCTGCTGTTTCATGTAAAGTTATTCATCCATTGAGAGTCATAGATGGCCCCTTTGTTGTGTAGCAAATGCAGGTTTTGTACTAACTGTATAATTCATAACCAGAAACACATGCCTAAAAGTGCTACTCACTGCAAACTGTATACAGTAACAACCAGAAGCCCAGTATACTGTTCAGCTCAGTGGGTCACTGACAACTACATGGGAGTTATCTGAGTCACACTGATACCACATATAAGGGAACAGCACTTTCCTATTACTTGAACCCATGTCATACTGGAAATGATGAACAAGGAAGTACAGTGCTATGTTTTTTCTATCTTTATTGGACCAAGTACTATGCTAGTAAGCCAGCCTGTCTCTTCCACACAATGATTTATTATCTATATCTCTTTACTTTTAAATATGATGTATGCCCCATATTACAACAGCAATTGGTAGATAACTAATTGGTGTGTTGTACACAGCACAAGGTGAACAATCGTTTACTAATCAAGACAGTGCTGGATTTTCTGTTCTTTGCTGCATTAAATTATTTGTCATAGTCCACAAAGACCATATAATAAATGGAATCACAATGCACCACCAAAACTCTCATCTGCAGTTAGGGTGTTTGTGTAGATCTGGGGAACAGCATTTAAAGTAGCATGATTATCCCCTTCAGAAAATCAAGTCCTTATGAATGTAATTTCTTCATGTAATATTTCCCTTGCATTTCTTCACCTGTTTAAGTCAGATCATAAACTAATTACCTTCACCTTCCAAATTTATAATGCCATTGAGACCAGTATCTCAGAATTCAAGGATTTTAAACTAGCTAATTTCATAAAATTCTATGATGAAGTTTCAAAATTCCCTCACAGCAACATCACCCCAACATTATCAATGCAGATAGTTTCACAAAGGAATTCTATGCTCACTCAGATAAATGTATAGAACTAGTGGTCCCAAAAAGATCTAAATATAATGGAAAATTTAAAAGTAAACCACCCTGGTGGTCCATCAACATAAATAAACTCTACATTAAAAAAAACCTTAAAATATATATGATTAAAAGATCCACATATCCAGGATAATACCAGAAAACGGATTAAACACTTGAAAAATGCTATTAGGTCTACTAAAGCAGCCCATGAATATATGATAGCATCTGAAGGAAAATACAATTATAAATCCTTCTTTAATTATACTGGGAAACTAAGAAATATCACCCTGTAGTGCTATGAACTTATTCATAATGGCAATACCATCTGTAATCCATTAGACAGTATTAAATTTCAATGCAATTGCTTAGTTTGGTCTTACCATTATCTCAATGTACATACCTCTACTTTAAGGGGAAATTGATTAATAGATGTTATCCTTTTCATGTTTACTTCATTAAGCTTATCTTACTCAAACTGTGTAATTATATTCAAACCAAATGTATTACTTAAGCAAGTGTACAACTGAAAGTGTAAATTTACTTTTCTGTGTTCTTACCTTATAGCCCTGTGTCATGGCTGAAAGGAGAGTCACACCATTAACAAACAAATAAATAAGGTCACTGAGTCACATGACTATTCATACCTTGCCAGTATCTTCCCTCAGGCTGAACTTTATTTTGCCAAGTAGGCATTATTGCAAGAAAACAAGAAATCTGGCAGGCACATGTGGCCCACAAAAGAGTTGCAAACAAATCCAAGGCACAAGGAGAAGTTGTAGTCACTTTTTATTTGCAGGAAAACACAATGAAATAGGAGCTTTTGTCATCAACTATTGGAGACTTCATCAGACAAAGTACCAAATATTAAAAGCAGTTATTTTGAAAGCAGAGGTCAGAATACACCCACCATCCTAACCAATCAAATCAAAAATAGGAAATGACCTTCCAACAGGATCAATTATTGCACCTAAAGGAAACTGCATTTCATAAACAAATCCAAAAATGTATAAATATAAATACATGAAATTATTAAATATTCATAAATAGACTAAACATTTGAAGAAACATTCTATGTCACACTATATAAAACCATATGAGACACATAAAATGAATCTAAAAAAACATCTATATGTGTTAACAAATGCAGTAAACTATCTCCCCATTGTCTTTAATTTTAAAAGGCAAGAAATGGAAAGACAGTCATTCAAACCTGGCCACTGGCCAGCATTTAAATGAATTTGCCATGTTAATTCTTTCTTTTCTAACAAAATGCCCAGAGCCCACCCCTTTCATTATGGTCAAGGACATCCAAAATAAAAAAAATTATACAAATGTCCTGTTTTTTCTATACAATGTTTAGCAAGGGCATTTATGGGTTTGTTTAGTCTTATATCCCTCACATGTTCATATGTTCTGTTTTTAAATTTTCTTTCAGTCTTTCCTATGTAAAAACATTCACAGTGGGAAAAGACTGCACAATACACCACCCTTTCAGATAAGCAATAGACCTTCCTGTTCAATTGCACTCTGATTTTGTTCACCATAAATTTATCACCCTCCAACACAAAACAACAATAGGTGCAAGCCCCACATTTCTTCATCATCCCTTTCTGTGGGATGCCTCCATTTGATTCTAAAATCATTTTTAAATTATTACCTTTTTTTAAAAACAATATTGGGTTTGCTACTAACACATTCCCTTACATCTTCATCACTTGTAAGAATAACCCAAGTTTTAAAAAGAATGTCAGCGATGTCTCTACTATTATTATTAAATGCAGTAATAAAGGAACACTCAGAATGACAGTTAACTGTTGTGCCACTACCAATGGTTTCCTTATTTTGAATGTACTCACCAGGTGTCTGTGTTACTTGTTCATGACAAACCTGTTGACTGCTAAGTGGGGGGGGGGGGTAAAAAAACTTTCCCCCTTTTATTTACCACCTCAATCATTACCTCAATGATCAAACTCGAAGGGTAACTCCTTTTAAGAAACATACCTTTCAAGCAATCACCTTCATCCAAGAAACTGTCAAACAGGCTCACCATGCGAGCAGCTCTTATGACCTGTCCCTTTACTACTGCTTTTTTTCTGCTTGAAGGGGTGTGCACTTTCATAGTGTAAGAAACTATTGAAATAAGTTTCCTCTCTATAAATCTGTGCCACAAAGACCTTATTAACTGTATCCTTTGATAGCCATACATTCAAATAGGCTATTTCCTTAATATTAATGTTGTGAGTAAAAGTGAGAAAAGTGGTCTTCTGGTTAATATATTCAAAAACACTCATCAATCTCACTCCTTGGGCCAGTCCAAAAAATAGAAATGTCATCCAAAAATGAGTATATAGCTTGCAATACTTAAACAAAGAGGAACATTGTAAAAATTTCTTCTCCCACTGCAACATTACGATATTGGCATAGTCCCCCCACATGCTGACCCAATATCAACACCTTCCACCTGTAGGAACAATTTGTTTTCAAACAAAATGAAATTATTAGTGAGAACCATTTCCAACAATATTTTGTATGTGTTGTCCTGGGTTTGGGGGAGCCCCTTCTCTATCAGAAATTCACAGAACCACTCCATACCCACTACATGTGGTGTTATGGTGTATAAGTCTTTTACATCTATTGTAATAAAAAAAAAACTTCCTCATCAGATTCTAAAGCATTCAGCCTTTTCAAAAAATCTCACAAGTCATTACACAGAAGGTGTTCATGTTGGACAAAGTTTTTAAGTTTTATGTCAAGATATTTCACCAGGGGGTGTACAATTGAACCATTTGCATCTACAATGGGACACATAGGGGGTTGCCCTATACCTTTATGAATTTTAGGCAACCCAAACATAGCAAGAGTCCTCGGATGTGCTGAATTCAAAAAAATTATATTTATCAAAGGAAATACTTCCATCAATAAATAGGTCTTGTAAAACCCCTCTAACTTTTCTATACACCTTATTTAACTCATTCAGAGAGGTTTTTACATAAGTTCTACCAGCAAAGAGTTTTTTCATACTCATTATAATCAGCCACATCCATTATAACAATGCCACCCCTTTGTCTGTTTTCATTATTCAAATGTCCTTGTTGTTACTCAATAATTTTAATCTCTCAATCTCATCTTCTTTTAAATTATTAATTTTCTTGTTAGGTTTTACACTATGAATGTCCAAATCACAGACTCTCTCAATCTCATCTTCCTTTAAATTATTAATTTTCCTGTTAGGTTTTTACACTATGAATGTCCAAATCACAGACTCTCTCAAAAAGTTGTAAAGAAGGGTGGATGGGGGGTTAAAAGTACTAGAAACTCTTAAAGGATCCATAGTTGACTCTAAGTCTTTAAATAAATAGTTAAAATTGAGTTTCCTCACAAACAGTTTCAGATCTAACAATGCATTTAAATGCCGGCCAGTGGGCAGGTTTGAATGACTGTCTCCCTATTTCTTGCCTTTTAAAATTAAAGGCACTGAGGAGTTAGTTTACTGCATTTGTTAAGCACATATAGATGCTTTTTAAATTCATTTTATATGTGTGTCATATGGTTTTATATAATGTGACATAGAATGTTCCATCAACTTTTTAGTCTAGTTAGAAATATTTAATAATTTCATCTATTTATATTTATACATTTTTGGATATGTTTATGAAATGAGGTTTCCTTTCAGTGCAATAATTGATCCTGTTGGGATGTAATTTCCCATTTTTGATTTGATTGGTTAAGATGGTGGGTGTATTCTGACTTCTGCTTTCAAAATAACTGCTTTTAGTGTTTGGTATTTTGTCTGATGAAGTCTCCAATAGTTGATAATGAAAGTGCTTATTTCATTGTGTTTTCCTGCAAATAAAAAGTGACTACAACTTCTTCTTGTGCCTTGGATTCATTTGAAACTGTTTTGTGGTCTATGTATGCCTGCCATATTTCTTATTTTCTTGCAGTTTGTGTTTCTGGTGTATTTTCAATGTTTACAAAGGTATTATTGGTCAATCCCAGAAAAAAAAATTCTGGATACCCATTCTGTCATCTAGCTTATGTTCAGAGGATAATACTGAATAACAGAGCTTAAGATCCAAATGAATTTTATTCCAGAGGTTTAATA
Source organism: Protopterus annectens (assembly GCF_019279795.1). Classification (NCBI taxonomy): domain Eukaryota; kingdom Metazoa; phylum Chordata; order Ceratodontiformes; family Protopteridae; genus Protopterus; species Protopterus annectens. The sequence continues at coordinate 1,089,363,329 of NC_056733.1, read as the reverse complement.
GGTGTTGGGTTATTATCCTGTCCCTCCACTGGAGTTTATGTATTAGTTGGTGAATATCTTGGTTTCTAGTTATTGGTGGAGTTATTTGGCATTCAGAGATACAAGAAGTTCTGGAAAATTTGGTCTCTCACGGTGCAGCAAATGATTTCTTCTCAAGTCTATAAGACACTGAATAAAGGAATAGAGCTTCCAGCCTCTTTTGGAAGCTCCAGGATGTTAGTCTTGTGACCTTTCTGGTTAGAAACCTTTGGGATCTTTTGAATCATTTGATATGTTTAATTAGATGCATTTCAAAGGTGGCACTGTACTCAATAATTGGCCTGATTGGTGTTGACTATAATAGTGATTACCTCTATAAAAAATGATGATATTTATTTGACAATTAGTTGAGCAAATTGAAGGGATTTCCTGACAACCATTTTCACATGATGGTCAAAAGGAAGGTGCTGTTAACTAAAGTACCTTGGTCTTTAACTAGATTTTCTTTTGGTAGTGGTACAATATTGACACAGCATGATAAGAGGAGGAGTTGTCTAATCATAATGGCAAAATCACACCTTTTACCATTTAGTTTGGGTCCATGTTAGGGTTATTTAAGGGAGATTTCATTCTGGAGGGCTTGGGTGTCTTAGTTTGACTTAACAACCTCATGATTACAGTTGGCAGCAATCTTTGTTAGGCAGAGGTCCTGGTTCTCTGCCAGGAGATCTAAGAAGTAAATAAGAAAGACGAAAAGTCCCAGGACCCACCTCTGAGGGACACCTCTGGTCACTTTCATTATTTCTGAGGAGGAACCTGCAACTTGCACTGTATGGGTTCTATCATTCAGCCAGTTGTTCTCCAGCTTATAACAGCATGGGAATTACCTAGCAATTCTGAATGAACTAAACAACTTTGAATCACTACACAGTTTTTTTGAGTAATTATGCCTAATTTTCATTTTTCCATCACAAGTGCAATAAATATTTTAAAAATAAAATAAAATGTAACATACATTAAGAGAGAAAATGAAAGAAATTACTATTTAATTTCTTCCAGAATATTCTCTTTTGCAGGCTGTTCACAAAAAAATGTTGCATGCTCACTAATCCTACATGAAATGTATGTGGTGGTCCATGTATGGGTCATCACTCCTTCCTGACTATGTCATGGAGCTGAATGTTTTGAGATGCAAAATCAAAAAAGATCTGCAGAGAGTCATGTAAGAGCTCTCCCTGCAGGTCACAAATGCAGGAATGACTCTGGCCCTGAATGAAATATTTCCTTCTCCAAGAATGATGCCTATGTACAAAGAAATATAATTGCATCAACAACTGGTCAAATGGATGTTGTCATTTTAGGGAAGCAAGTAAGTGTCAGCATGGAAAGTGATGCTTGATAATTCTACTTTTTTTGCAAATGATGGCCTGCACCTCTCATTCTAGGGCTTCCTCGTAGTGACTAAACCTCCCTGTCCTAATTTTAGGTAGAGTTCAGCTAATGGATATCCCAATATAAGTACCACAACAAATTCATAACAGGATCACAATAAGGTGACTCTGCTCGGTGTTAGAATTCTCTACAACAAACTACCAAGCCTTCATGTTCTCTTTCATTTGGAATATATCCATATTGGTGTAATTACTGAAATTTGGTTTAAATGTTCTGAAAGTACTCTCTTCATACCTTGAATTTTTAACTAACATTTCTCAAGTCTGATGACAACTGTGGTTAAATTGACATATTTCTTAGGAAACCTATCACTTCTACACAGATTGTCAGATACTACAAATGGAACTCATTGAACCCCAAAGCACACTAAACAGGATCAAGTATCAGTTTATAGCATATTACAAGATACCCTCTATTTTCCCCTCAAACTTTAAATTAAATACCACTCAATAAACTGGAGTGCCTATACCTCCAATGTAGGATATGCCAGAAAGTTCTGAAATTTAATAAGCAAAACTTTCCTGGTCAGACTATTAAAAACCCACTAAAGGACTTTTCTTGATCTGGTCTTCATGATTATAGCTTCTTCATCTAATATTCCCCTGGTATTTCTTTCTCTGGTAAAGCTAGGTCATAAACTAGTTACATTCACCTTTCAAATCTCTAATGCCATTGAGACCAGTATCTCAGAATTCAAAGATTTTGAACTAAGTAATCTCATAAAATTCTATGATGAAGTTTCAAAATTCCCTCACAGCAACATCACCCCAGACATTGTCATGGCAAGTAGTTTTCTCCATTTTCCTTGTTTGGTCAAGGGGTAGTTTCTTTACTCACTAGTGGGAGTAGGGAGTACTGAGCTGCCTGTTTGTCCTCAGAGGAGTGGTTTAAGGCAGTAACTTGTAGTTTATTGGCCATTTTGGGTCATTTCCTGTCTTTTCCAGCCCCCTGCTATAAAGCACGTTTTAGCGCGCAAACTATTCGGGCTACCTAAAATCCACTCTTCAAATTTTCCCTTGAAACTACCTTCCTCGACCTATACTACTGATCTAATCAGCGTATCCTATAACTAAAAAGATCATCTCTACTTGACTCTAAGTAGACTATTCTCTATCTGTTAAACCTAGCACTTGCTCCTACAGTACTTATTACCTTGATACGGCACTCTTATAGATAGCACCCCAAAAAGGCAACCCCCCATTTCTCGGTCACCCACATCCCCCGGAATCTTTTTAAAGTTTTTGTCTATCCTTCTAGCATGTCGAGGGATCAGTTGCTAGTGTCCTCTCCTGCTCAGCTGGTGAACCTGGGAATATTGAGGCAATGTTACAATTGCCTCATGTACACAGACAACCCTCTCCTCCTCCCACAAAACACAAATACATGCGAGAGATGCAACTATACGGCCAAACTGGAGGCTGAGCTCTCTCAACATAGGACTGGCAAGACCAGTCAGGAGGAGAAGGTTACCACACACACTATAGACCCAGTCTCACATAGTACCATTACAACCTCAAATCATACACATAAACACACAAAGACATACTCGGAGGCTCTGATCAAAAATCTACCAAAACAGCAGAGGCCACCAAAGCAGACACCCAAACAACCACCACCTCAGAACACAACACCTGCAACACATAGACCTCACAGTCAGAGTGTCAAACAGTCACAGCCCTTAAGGCCAAACACAATGCCAGACACACTAGTCATTGGTGACTCCATAGTCAGACACACTGACGTCCCGCTCACCAGACTGAGTAAGGAGAAGGTCACAGTAAGCTGTCTGTCGGGCGCTAGAATCCGCCACATAACGCAAGCATTCAGGTCTCTCAACAGCAGGTACAAATATGACTCAGTCATTGTCCACGCTGGTGTAAACGACCTGAGACGTACCTCCTTGGACTACATGAAAAGAGACATTGAGGAGCTCTCTGATTATGTAGCCCAGGCAGGTATGACCCTGACCTTGAGCAGTATCCTACCTTCACCAAGAATGATGCCACAATACAGAGATAAGATGATCAGCTTTAACAATTGGCTTAAACACTGGTGTCATTCAAAGGGGATCCAGTATCTGTCTGCCTGGGATGACATGCTGGACAAGCCACGCTGCTTCAAGGGACGGCTTGCACCTGTCACCCTGGGATTCCGGATATTGGCAAAGGCTCTTGCCACCCCCATAGTGCCTTTTTAGGCAAGGCTCAAATTCTAAACCTACCACCCTAGAACACAAAAAGGAAAAAACTAAGGGTAATGCTGCTCAATGCCAGAAGTCTAAATCTCAAAATGCACGCACTCGAGGCCCTTCTCAGTATGGAGAACATCGATGTCTGTGCTGTGACAGAAACCTGGTTCAAGGCTCCTGAGAGCACCCCAGCGCTATCAGGTTTTACCTCATATCATGCGTTCCGGCCCCAAAATCAGGAAAATACCAAGAAAGGAGGGTATCCATATTCATCAAGGACACCCACACCTCAAGACTGGTGGCAACGCATGATGCATTGGAGACCATCCAGGTGCAATTAACCGTAGGCAAGACTGCTCTGCAAATTGTAGCATGTTACAGGCCACCCTCACAAACTCAGGAACCTCACATGGCCTTCCTGAAAACACTAGAGGGGATAAATGTATCACCAAACACCATCATACTAGGTGACTTCAATTACCCAAATATAGACTGGGAACACTACTCAAGCCCAAACACCCTAGCCCAAAAGTTCCTGGAATTCATAAACTCAAATGCCATGGAACAACTAGTCACCATTCCCACAAGAGGAGATAACATACTTGATCTCATCATCACGAACATGGGAGCACAATGTTCAACACCGGAAGTATACCCCTCACTGTTGAGATCAGATCACAAACTAATCTCGCTGGAGGTCCTCATCCCACCCCCACCTGAAATAAAAAAGACCACAGTAAAGAACTTCTCAAAAGCCGACTTCACACTTCTAAAGACTAGTGTGGTCTCCTTTAAGGCCCCCGAGCTGGCGAAAAACAGTACTCAAGCCGCTGAATCACTTACAAATGCCTTCTACCAGCACCTGCAGGACTGCATGGATAAGGCAATCCCAAGCAAAACAAAGACTCTTTGTACCAAAGGCAAGCGTCCAGTCTGGTGGACCCCAGCCATAAACAAACTCTACAACAAAAGGAGGAAGCTACTACAAGATAGAGCAAAATCCTTAAAAGGTAAGACACCCTTGATCACTATAAGTAAAAAACTAAGAGCTCTCATAAAATCATCCAAAGCAAATTTCGAGAGAAAAATAGCTAAAGACTCAAAAGACAATCATAAGGCCTTCTTTAGCTATGTTAGAAACCTAGGAGGAAACTCCCAGATATGCTCAGAACTAGTTCAAAATGATGTGAAGATTACTGATCCTACAGACATTGCCAACATACTGGCTGACAGGTTCAGTGTAAACTTCTCCCCCCCCTCCCCCCCAAAAGGAGAGATATCTATACCAAACGATTGCAGCCCCCCAAACATCTCCAGCGCCCAAGTGAGAACTGCTCTCTCCAAAGCAAAAAACACAGCATCCATGGGACCTGATGGTGTCCCCGGCTGTGTGCTCCACGAACTCAATGAGGAATTAAACCCACAGCTAGGACAGCTGTTTAATCAAAGTCTTACCTCTGGATACGCACTCCAGGAGTGGCGCACTGCAACTGTGGTCCCACTTCACAAAGGCGGTGCCTCCACCGACCCTGGAAATTACCGGCCCATTAGCTTGACAAGCCTTATCTGCAAAGCCATGGAGAGGATCATAATGGATCTCATAAATAAAGACATAGGAATTTGCAGACTTTGGATCCAACCCAGTTTGGCTTTGTCAAAGGCAGATCATGCCTTTTAAACTTGGTTGACTTTTTCGAAACAGTCACCAAAGCCATTGATGAGGGAAAGGCAGTCCATACAGCCTACCTCGATCTGGCTAAGGCCTTTGATACAATACCCCACTCGGGTATCATTGAAAAACTCATCAGCTTAAATGTTAATCCATACATCACAAGATGGGTTGCAAACTGGCTGAGTGACAGAACCCACAGGGTCAGAGTTGCTGGCGCCATGTCAGACTCAAAGCCTGTCACAAGTGGTGTCCCACAGGGCTCAGTCCTGGGCCCACTCTTGTTTGGCATCTACTTTTCCAAGTACAAGCAAACACAGGAGGGTTATGGCTGACAAAGTTTGCAGATGACTGCAAACTGGGCGCCATAGTAGAAAACACATCTGACACAGATATCCTTCAGAAGGGTCTCACAGAAACGGATAACTGGTGCCAGAGCCACGGCCTAAAGTTAAATGCCAAAAAATGCATAGTCATACCCTTCGGGAAAAACAAGATTACCCCTAGCTACCAAATAGGTGGCAATCCACTGAGCACAGAAGAAGTTATCAGGGACCTGGGGACCCAGGTTGATAGTAGTCTGTCATTCGACACCCATGTAGCTAAAGTAGTTAGGAAGACCTTCTACATTGCCCACCTTATCATGAAGGGATTCTCATCTAGATCAAGGGAGGTTATAGTCTCCCTTTACTCATCACTCATCAGACCAATGATTGAGTACAATGCCCCATTCGGAATGTATCTGACCCGACACTTGCAGCAGCTGGAGAGGCCACAAAAGTTCCTCACCAAAAGGATAAAGGGTCTCAAAAATCTATCCTATGCTGCCCGACTGAAAGAACTCCAGCTCTATTCAGTCGCCACGCTTGCTCAGAGGTGACCTTTGCCTAACATACAAGGCCATGTCAAACCCAGATTTGATGAATATGCTTCACCTCAAAAAATCTAGATCCATCAGAGCCACAAGGGCGGGAGACTTAAACCTCGACACGGCTATTAATAGGATGTGCTGGAGGGATAGATTCATCACCCAAAGACTCCCTATGCTGTGGAACAAAATCCCGGTACATGTGAGGCAGTGCACCTCGCTGGCCTTGTTCAAGAGAAATCTTGACCAATGGATGGGAGATCGCAGATATACCCCAGGGATTACCTCAGTGTCACTGTTCGACAGAGGCACAGCAAAATAATGGGTATAGTTCCCCATACTAAAGGGGTGGCGTAAGCCACAAAACGATGGGCTAGGCTTGTAAATGCCCTCGGGCAGATAGCCTAGTATGAACCTATGAACCTATGAACCTATAAGGAATTATATGCTCACTCAGATAAATGTATAAAACTAGCAGTCCCAAAAAGATCAGATCTAAATATAATCGAAAATGTAAACACAAACCACCCTGGTGGTCCATCAACATCCTTAAAATATACAGCTGATCAAAAGATTCACATATCCAGGATAGCATCATAAAATTGGCTAAAAACTTGAAAAAATGCTATTAGGTCGGGTTCATATTATAACACTGAATGCTGAAAACAGTGAACTGTGTTACATCAACACATATTCAACGAATGCTGAATATGTCGAAACCAGAGAACAGCGATTTCTTTCCTATGGAAAGAAATCACTGTTCCAACCCCGCCCCAAAAAAAGATTAAACACTTCCAAACACATACACACACCCTAACCCTAATTATACCCCCCCAAAAAACAATAAACAACTAAATACACATATGCACATAACCCAAACATGCATCTAACAAAAAAAAATAAATATTTTAAAACATATGCACTTACCTTAACCCGCACCCTAACGTCAGTAACTCTCGCACATTTACATAAACAGTTCCAAACACAAACACACTTACCTTAACCCTAATCCTACCCCCCAAAACAAAAGTAAACAGCTAAAAACACACACACACATGTAACTCAACCATACATCTAACGCAAAATTAAAAAACAGTAAACACTTTCATACATATGCATTTACCTTAACCCACACCCTAACCCTAAGGTCAGTAACTGTCGCACAATCACACCTGGGAGCTATACTGGACAAGGGACCACACTACACTCCAGAACAGGCAAAGCAATGAAGCGGTCAAGTGACTTCTTTCCCAGGAAAATAATTCGATGAACAGCCATTTCACTGTTTTGCCTGTTCGCCCTACGTGTCAACGAAAATGCATTCGATAAAACACGTTTTCGTCATATTAATATGAACCCATTAGGTCTACTAAAGCAGCTCATGAACACAGGATAGCATCTAAAGCAAAAGACAATTATAAATCTGTCTTTAATTATATTAGTAAAGTATGAAATAAACTCCCAGCAGTGCTCTGAAGATATTCATAATAGCACTACCTACTATAATCTACTAGACATTGTTATTATGCCAATAAATACATTCAGTGCAGATTTTACCTCAAAGATAACTACCTAAAGCCTACTTACTCCTGAATGTCTCAGACCCTCCATCATCCCTGCAGAACATATACTGAAGGTACTCTTCGAGACTAAAAATTCTTGTAAGCGGAACTTGACAATATAATTTGACTGTTGAATAAATGGTGCTACACTAGCTCTGGCAGAGATGCTCCTTAAACCATTTAACTTGAGTTTAGCCACTTCTTTTTTCCCTTGAGGTATGGCACAAAAAAGGAGTGATGCCACTCTACAAGAGTGTCCTTACCACTGACCCAGAAAATCACAGAAATCAATATTTTTCTCATTTGAAATGTTTTACATTGCAAAGACTGTGTATGCACAATTATTCTGTTGTATTCATATTTATCAGAATACTCTTGTTTGAACTTTTAACTGAATAACATAAAGATAATACCATTGTTTGAAATTTTTGCTTAATAATAAACCATCAACAATTTTATAGCTCTTATAAGCAAGCTAGTGCATTCTTCATTAACAAACTCCCGAATACACAGGTGGTAGAATCACTGTTGCGTGTATGTGTGTTTGTGTGTTTTGGTGTGTGTGTGTGTGTGTGTGTGTGCATGTGCACACCACATGCATGAAGTCATACACATTTTCTATAGTTACTTTTTAAGAAGCTTGCTTTGCATTACTTGCTTACTTTCTATCAGCAAAGCACTATTAACATAATTTCTTCCTTATAATATATTAATGTTGCAGGTGGTGGTTACTACCCTCTCCAGTGTGTCACCACTACATGTTTTTTTCTTATTTTTCTTGGCACTTTGTATGGTTTTAGTTTGAGGACAGGGGACAAAAAAGTGCTAAAAATTAATGTGGTTCAAAGTTAAACAATATTTCCACTTCTGATAATGGCGACTATATTCTTAATCACTGCAATTACTGCAATAATTAGTTTTTCTTTCTTGTTAGCAAATAATTAGCATTTATTGTAGTTGACATGCCCTGATACTTAAGATCTATTCCCTTAAATTTGTAAAATTGCAATGATTCACCTAAAATGCATTAGTAATGCTTAGCATGTCAGTGCTATGAAATGTACATGCAGTATGGAAATCCATATAATTTAGAGCTGCTGACTATCATAGGTATGCATGGCTTTATAATTATTTCAAATGATTCAGGGCTGCTGAATATCATGGTATTGTATGACTTTACAAGCTTTAAAATGCTTTAGAACTACTGATTATTATGGATTTGCTTGGTTTTAAAATTCCTTCCAATGATTTAAAGTTGCCAAATATCAAGAGATTGCATGACTTTACAATGCTTTCAAATTATTTAGAAATGTGTATTATCATGGATTTGCATGGCCTTAAAATTCTTTCCAATGATTTAGAGTTGTTGAATATCATGGGGTTGCCAGTTTTATAATTCTATATACTCAAGAATCATGCATCCAAGTAACAATACAACATAATATGGACCCATGCAGGTATGGCAGCACTCAATTTTTCTTTCATTAAATGGTATGAATAATGCCGATTTTGTGCAGGATAATAAATTATTAATTCTTTTTCTCAAAGTGAATGTAACTTTCCATACTGCTTAAGAACATCAATAGACCAAGTCCTTAGTTACATCTTTACATGATAGCACCGCAGACTTCAAAAATGTAGAACACAGTGTCAGTAGCACAACAGGTAGCACACTATTACTTGGTTCAGTAGGTTGTAGGTCCTTTATTTATATATACGCACAAAGAAATTTTACAACATATTTCCACATTTACAAATGTTTACAAATGTACTATATCGATACACAAATATATTTACACATATAGGTAATTTTCTTTACAATAAAAATAAAATTTCATCCCTCTAGACACTCACTCCTTTTTCCACAGCTGCCATCTTATTTTACTTAATATTGTTGTTAAATCCATTTACCATTAAACATAATTTCATTTATCATTTTATGACATAACCCATATGACATAAAATAACTTTTTATCTATTTTTTTAACATATTATTTACTTCTGTTCTTATAATACCTATATTTAATCATATCCATGTTTATTGTATTCACTTATTTTTTATATTTTTGAAAAAAATCATCTTTATATACATTTCTCCATAACTTTTTTTACTCTTTTACATTTCAAACACACATGTTCCATAGATTGTATTTCTAGATAATGTAAACATTTTCTATAATTTTCTTTTCATATGGTATATTTTCTTTTGCTGATAAAGTACCTATTACCAATCACCACTAAAGCTCTTGACATTCTACTTTCTGATTACACCATCTGCTTCTTATTTTATAGCTTTATTTTTGTCATCTGTTAGATTTTCCCATGGTTTTACAAAGTAATGTTTTATTATTACATTCTTATACAATACTTTTCTATCTTTTTCTTTGTCATCATTTTTTATTTTCCACAAAAATATTTTTTCTGGGAAGCATCTCATTTCTTTATTTATACACTCTTTTTCTCTGATACTCTATTTTAGCATACTCCAAATGTATTTTATTTGCATTTATACAGTTTTACTACTATTCACTCATCTTTTTTCATTTATCCACTTTAAAACTTTCTATACATTAAATAAAGCAGCATATACTGCTGGGTTAGTTCATCGCAAACCTCCTTCCTCTTTATGTACATACAAAACTTCTCTTTTTAATGTGTTTAATCTAGAACCTCATACAGATGGAAAAATGTCTGTAATAAATCTTTTTCAAATACTGTTTGCACCATTGATAAATTTGCTAAGTATGCTATTTTTCCCATTAGTACTGAATTTCTCAAATAAGCCTGTTTTTGAATAATTTCTATGTTCTCCAGAAAATACGGGTTTGTTTAATTTCTTCTGTTATTTTTCCCATTGAATTATTCTTAAATCTTTATTTCCAAATCTTATACTTAGCACAGACATTTCATTAATTGTAGAATATATACCCCATCTTTACTATATCACAGAGATCTTTACCTTTTCTTTATTTAAAGACATTGCTATCAACTCTAGACACTCCTTTGTGCAAATTATTACTTCTTTTATCCAATTCTTTGCAGTTATTATAATGCCATCTGTATATGTTAGCAGAAATTCCTTCAGGTGTTACATATCCTGCCTCCTTGATTTTGCAATTTATTTCACATACTATCCCATGCATAACAAATGCAAGGAGTGTACAACTCATTGGACATCCCTGCCTTACACCTCTCTTCATGTGTGCATCTTGGTTTAACCAGCCAGTTACAAGTATTTTTACTTTATTGTTACTATATGCTGACATACATAAGTTCCTAACTTTCTCACTTATATCATATTCTTTCATTACCCATATGAGTTCATGTCTAATTGTATCAAATGCCTTATTAAGGTCTCCTATCATTATTTTTGCTTCTTTTCTACTCATAATATCATCCACAATTTCTCTTTCATTAATAATTCTTGATAAACCTTCCCATTTATACTATATATACTTTTTCCATAGTATTTCCATTTTAGTTTCAAATCTCTGTTGTATTATATTCATATAAATCTTATAGTCATTATTTAATACTATCAGTCTCCAGTTTTATAATTGTCTTCTATCTTTCTTCTTCCATTAGAATTTAAGTATTCCACTACATAATTCTTTGTACATAAAACCTTAATTTAACCATTCATTCAAAATGTTTTATATATATATATATATATATATATATATATATATATATATAAATCTATCTTATATAAAGAAATATCCTTTTCTAACCCTGTATTCTCTTTTTCCGTTAACTTTTTTACTTTCCATGTTTTTCACTACCTTCTTTTTACTTTAAATATTTCTTGAACATACTGTACAACACTATTCATAATCTTTTCCTGAACTCTATTTTTCCTTTTACATTTTTTATTTCTTTCCTTACCATCTTCTTTTACTAATATGTTTAAGTAACTATATTTCTTCTCTTTTTCCTTGTAAAAATATCTTTGCTTGTATAACAGCCCTTGTAGTTTTTATTTATTTCATGTAATTATCCTTGTCAAACTATTATCATCATGTTCTAAATCTTCCAATGTGTCCTTGTATATTCTTTTATATGTTTCTTGCTCTACTTTTCTCACATCATATTGCTACTGTAAAAAACATTTTTATATTTTTCCATAAATATCCACCATTCAGACCAGTTTTTATAAAATGTTCTCATAGGAATACAATCTTTTCATCACTATATTACTAAGCTCTTTCCTTCTTCATTCCATGATTTCTCACTTATCCTTTTTTATTCTTTTGCTGATTTTTATATATTCCTTGTTTTGCTTTATCTCTAGCCATATTGCAAGAGGATCAGAAAATCCTGTTTCAACTACCCTTTCACCTATAAATAAACTTCTGATTCTATAAAATAATCTATTTCAGTTCTATATATATATATATATATATATATATATATATATACACACCCCTTTTGTAAGTCCATGAATATTTTGCCCCAGAGTTTTAACTTCCCACATCTTCTTATAACAGGCAACATTTTTCTTATATTTCTTCCTTTCTTTTTTATGATACCTCTTAAATCACAATTAAATCCTCCTGTTATTATAATATTCATATTTATTACTACAAAGTTTAAAATAAGATGAAATAAGCTTTCCATGTATTTACAATTAGTGTAAGCATATAATGTTATAATTCTATATGCTTGTTCTTTCCATTTTACTGTTTTGCCTAAGAATATGGGTATTCCAGAACATCTCTCATTTTGCAATTTCTAGATTATCTTTACTTCACATAGTTTCTCTGTTTGTTAGCCTTCTTCATTTGTTAAAAATCGTGTGTCTTCTAATATAATTATGTGTACGTCACATGTATTATATCATTCAAAAATTCCTATTCTTCTTACTATATTCTTAATACTATTCAAATTTACAGAACGCACTCTAAAATTTTCATTTTTCCTTTTCCTTAGATTCATGATTTCATACGTTCAAAACTAATTGCTGGGTTAGCTTTCATAATAGGCCATTCTATGCCTAGCCACTTTCTCACCAAAAGGTGACAATCAAACACTTTTCCTTGTGTCTGTAAGTCAAACGCCATAACCATCATACCAACCAACTACTTTTCTGTCTTTAACTGTCTTAGCAATAGAGTTCTTTTTTTCTTTTAATGCCTCCCAACTTATATGTTCTTCATCACTTATTTCAGAACCTTATTCTATGGTCCTGTTTATTATAGGTTTATAGGTTCACAGGTGTTTACTAGGCTAATGACAACAAGGACAGTTTTAAGCCTAGCCATCCATCCCAAATCTCTGACAAGTTCTGATACCCTTGATAAGTGTAAGCATAACCCTGAGAGATTAACCCTTTACAGATTACTTGTTCCCACTAGAGACATAGGTGCCAAACCAGGGATGAATTTCTGGTTTCCCATTCAATTGTTCAAGTTCCACTTGATTTGGGTTAGGGAGGAATGCTGCTTCACATGGATAGGGAGCCTGTTCCATTGATGGGGTAGTCTCTGGGATATACCTATCTCTCCAGCAGATGCTACTTATATCACAAGCAAAGTTTAAGTCTTTAGAATGGGTAATTCTGGTGCTGTTTGTTTTGTGGATATGAAGAGGGTCCATCAGAGTGGGCTCTGACAATGCTCTGTATGCCAGACATAGATCTTCACTCAAAAGCCTGTAGGAGATAGAATACAGGAATAGGACATTTTACTTGCACACTGTATTCTTTTAGCAAGGAACCTCTGTGGACATTCCAATTTTGGGATATGCCTGGTTAGGTATATACCAAAGGGGGAATTGTACTCAATGACAGGTCCTATGAATGCCGAATACAATGGAGAATGACTTCTTTGGACTTAGATGCCATACCTTTGTTTATAAGTTGCTGAGAGAAGGTTGAGGGGGAGAGCGGAGTAAAGCTGGAGTTGAATTTATCAGCCAGGAGGTTTTCTATATCTTCTGGCTCAGTATAGGTGGCTCCATTTGCAATTAGATCTGCACCCAACTGTGTATTGCCTTTGAGGTTATAGACATAACTAAAGAATACCCTGTGGGTGTATTTGGCCTGGGAGGCCAAACTTCCCTCAAATTTGGCTTTGATAGACTTTATTTGTCCACTGAGTTGTTTGTTTAGCTTGATGAGAGTGTTTTTATCCTGCTGGGTGCTGCACCTCCAAGTTTTTGCCAAAATGTTCTTCCTCCTGTTATACAGCCTATTGATTGTGTAATTCCATCAGGGTGGCTTGTTTTTTGAGTTAGTTCTGTACTTCTTCCTGGTGGGTACAGGTGCCTCTATGCAGCTATTAACATGCTTGTACAGGGTTTCTGTGAACAGTTCTACAAAGGCAGCAGTGTTCTCAGGGTTTCTGGGGGCTTATAATTTGACCAGGTTCTCACTTAATAGCAGTTATTTCTTCTCATCTAATCTTTCTTCTGTTTCTACTAATTTTCTTTGTTCATTTTCTTCTCTCTTTTTTCTTTTAACTTACCCTTATTTTCATTTTTGCAATCCATCTATAAATATCCAGTTTTGTTAATTTTACATTTCAATTCACATTTTGCATCATGTCCCATTTCCCCAAAATATAACATTTTCTTTTATATAAACCTATCCATTTATTTGTCTTTTTTACTTTGAATTCTTATCACATACTTCCATTTTTCATTTTCTTCTACCTTCTTTTACCCTCTCTGCCTATGTTTTCTTTTCCATCTTACAACTGTTCTTCAGAATTTTCTCAGCCTCCTCCATTTGTATTGTCTCCCGAATGTCCATCTGGAAGCATCTCCTTCATTTTCTGGCTCACTCTATGCCACCATTTCTTTAAGTAAGTCATTACACAACCATCCCCATTGGAAGGTTGTAATTATACATCCATCATTTGCTGACTCGTCTCCATCAAATTGATTTCTTTAAAGCACCTTCTCAGAATCTTGCACCATTCTCCTGTCTCAGTATTTGCTTTCTCCTCCATTTCTCTCACCACTCCATTATTTTCTTCTCTCTCCAACTGCCTTCCTGTTTCTCCAGGCCATCTCTGCACTTGGGACAGAAACAGGACATGCTCATGCAGAATGGTTTCCAATTGCAACAACAAGTACAGGAAGTTCCCATATATCCTGGCCAATTTCTTCTAGTAGTAAAAATACCACTTCACTTAATCCCTGAAATGAAGCTTCCAGCCTAGTGGAACTAACCTGGAAAACAAAGGATAAAGTAGTAAAAATGTAAAACTGATATCTTGATTGGCTCTGTAGCTCAGGGGTTAGAGCAATGGTCTTGTAAACCAGAAGTCATGAGTTTATATCTCATTGGGAGTGGTTTTGGCACAGTAGTTAAAGTCTTCACCAGACAGACAGAATATACAGGGTTTAAAATGGAGGTATACCTCAGTGATACAGCATCTGACTGCAGACCAACAGGTCCCTGGTTTAAATCCAGGCTGCCCTACAAGGGTGGCTTTTAATCTTGTAGTTGGTGTAGAGGATTAAGGCTCTTGTCTCATGTAGCCAAGATACAGAGTTGTGTCAGGAGGTTGGCATAATGGTTAAAGGTGTTACCTTACATACAAAAGCTGCAGGGTTTGATTCACATTGGGCTAACTGGCTAGGCTTAAATGGCTGAAAAGGGAAGTTAGCATAGTACTAATCTATGAACCTATGAAATACAGAGCAAAATGAAAAGAATGGATACTGTGAGAACAAAACAAAAAGCGTGTGTGTGTGTGTGTGTGTGTCTAAATCTAAATCTACAGCAACATCTATAGTTATATTGAATGTCTGTATGTATATGTATATATATATATATATATATATATGTATATATATATATATATATATATATATATATATTTTTTTTTTTTTTTCCCTAGGAGTCAGAAAAATTATCACTGAAATCACTTACTGTGCAATGCTGGACAGCTAATTAGTATAACAGTGATAATCTCTGAATCAGAGACACAGTAAAGCCACTAAACTCACACTAGTGAAAGCAAATAAAAACAGACCAGGAAATATTCTACGAGAGCTAATTTTCATATCTATGAACTGAACATGTCAGATCTAACTGCACTATTGATCCCAGTACCAGCTCGTGCATCACATACACACACACATGCACACACACACACACACACACACACACACACACACACACACTTGCACACACACACACACACACACACACACACACACACACACACACACACACACACACACACACACACACACACACACATACACACATGCATACACACACACACTCACAAAGAGTATCTAACTAAAGTCATACTAAGAGACCAATCCATCCATAAGAGTGAATGTGAATGCCATCAAATGGAAGACCTTTCTTGGAGTTACTCAGACTTACTGCATTGAGGAAATCACTCAAATAATGGCTTTCACTGTGTGACAAGCCTTTCTGTGTAAAATGTATCTATCTATCTATCTATCTATCTATCTATCTATCTATCTATCTATCTATCCCAGAACCACTACAAAACTACCAGTTGGCTTCTATAAATGCATACCTTCTCAACTCTTCAAGGGAAGAGTAAAACAAAAAATAAATATTTGGCATTTTCCAAATCAACCCCCAGCTGAAAACCTGAAAACCTTAAGTACCAGTCAATAAAATGGAGTAGCTATACCTCCAGTGTAGGATATGCCTGAAAGTTCTTACATTTAATAAACCAAATGTTCATGGAACAGAGTGTTAAAAACCCACTAGAGGAGTTATCTTTGATCTGGTCCTTATGAATTTAGCTTCTTCATGTAATATTCTCTGGAATTCCTTTCCCAAGTAAAGCTAGATCATAAACTAGTTATCTTCATCTTCAATATCTCTCAAGCCATTGAGACTAGTATCTCAGAATTCAAGGATTTTTAAACTACCTATTCTCATAAAATCCTATGATGAAGTTACAAAATTCCCTCACAACAACATCACCCCAGACATAGTCATGACAGGTAGTTTCAAAAAGCCATTTTATTCTCACTCAGATAAATGTATACAACTATCAGCCCAAACAAAATCTATGTATAATGAAAAATGTAAAAGCAAGCTACCCTGTTTGTCCATCAACATAAATAAACTCTACAATAAATTAAAAAAACTCCTAAAAATATACAGCTGATCAAAAGATCCACATATCCGGGATAACATCAGAAAATTGACTAAACACTTGAAAATGCTATTAGGTCTATTAAAGCAGCCCATGGACATAGGACAGCACCTGAGGCAAATGACAATTACAAATCTTTCTTTAATTATGTTAGCAAACTAAGTAATAACACCCAGCAGTGCTCTATACATATTCATAGTTGCACTACCTGCTGTAATCCACTAGAAATTGTAATTATTACAGTAAAAACATATGGTGCAAATTTTACCTGAAAGATGACTATTTAAAGCCCACTTACCCCTAAATCTATCAGACCCTCCCATCATCAGTACAGAACATATACTGAAGGTGCTCTTCAAGACTAAAAATAGTTGATAAGTGGAACCTGACAATATAATCTGGCTGTTGAGTAAATGGTGCTAAACTAGCTCTAGCAGAGATGTTCCTTAAACTATTTAACCTGGGTTTAGCCACTTTTTTTTCTCTTGATGTATGGCACAGAAAAGTAGTGATGCCATTCCACAAGTTGTCTCTACCACTTACCCAGAAAATCATAGAAATAAATATTTTTTTCTCATTTGAAGGTTTTTACATTGCAAAGTCTGTATATGTACATCAACCTTTTCACTTGTATTCATATAGTCCCTCTTATCAGAATACTCTTGCTTGAAATTTTGACTGAATAACATAACCAACAACAATGTTAAACCTCTTATAAGCAAGCTAGCTCATTCTTCATAAACAACCTCCCAAATACATAGGTGTTAGACTCACTGGTGTGTGTGTGTGTGTGTGTGTGTGTGTGTGTGTGTGTGTGTGTGTGTGTGTGTGTGTGTGTGTGTGTGTGTGTGTGTGTGTGCGTGTGTGTTTGTGCTCACATACATGCATGAACAGACTGTTTTCATTCCTAAGTCATGCACACTTACTATATTCATTTTTAAGAAGCTTGCTTTGTATTACCTGGTTAGTTTCTATCAAGCAAGGCATGATTAACATAAGTTCTACTTTATAATATACTAATGTTGCAGATGGTGGTTACTAACCTCTCCAGTGTTTCACCAATAGCATGTTTTTTTCTTTTTTTTCCTAGAATTTTGTATGGTTTAATTTTAAGGGCAGGGAAAACAAAATGTGTGAAACAAATTACTGTGATTGACAGTTAAACAACAATACTGACACTTCTGTTAATGGTAATTATATTCTTAATAGCTGCAATATCTTTTATATACATTTTGTTATATACATATATTTTTTTGTTTCTTAGGTTCATAGGTAGGTACTAGGCAATTGGCCCTAGGGCCTATACAAGCCTAGCCAAAAAGGTACCCTGGCTTTTGCCACCCAAGAAATTTATATTTTTCTGCCCCTGTCCAGCAGAGCTACAGAGGTGATCCCCGGGGTGAATTTCCTATTTCCCATCCAATCATCAAGATTTTTCTTGAAGAGTGCTAATGAGGAGCTTTGTTTGATATAGATAGATCATTTGTTCCAGAGTATGGGAAGTCTCTGGGACAGGAATCTATCCCTCCAGAATGTTCTGTTTATTGTGGTGACAAGGTTTAGGTCCCTAGAGCGTGTAGCTTGGAGGGACTGGGATTTCTTTAATTGGAGCATGTCAAACAGCTTTGGGTTTGACATAGTATGTTAGGCAGAGATCAACTCTGAGTAGGTGATATGTGACAGAGTAAAGCTGGAGTTTTTTGAGATGGTCTGCATAAGGCATCTGTTTGAGGCCGGTAATCCCCATTGTAAGGTATTTCTGCAGCATTTCCAGTTTTTGCAGATGTCTTGTGAGGTACATACCAAAGAGGTGTTGTACTCTATAATGGGTCTTATGAGTGATGAGTAGAGGGGAACAATTGCCTCTTTTTTCCTGGATGAGAAACCTTTTGTGATGAGGTGTGCCATGTAGAAACATTTCCTGACTACTGTGGTGATGTGATTATCAAAGTAGAGATGACTGTCCACCTGTGTCTCAAGGGCTCTTAACACACTTTCGGTGTTAAGTATACTATCACCTATGTGGTAGCTCATGGGTACAGAGTTTTTACCAAAGGGGATTATTTATTTATTTATTTTATTTTATTTTACATTTGTTGACAGGGCTAGTCTAGCTGTATATATGTCCATTTTCAGTAGAGGCCCGGGGAGATAATCTCCAATCAGTTCAGATGAAGTTCACATATACAGCAGTACATATTTAAATTGCAAAAAAAGAAAATTTTACTTATGTGGTCACACATTTATAAAGTATAATAGAAAAAAAATGAAAATATTTAACTAGGCTTATTACAATTACTAATGAAGTTACAATTTAATGTTCAAAAGATTAAAAGCTAAAAAGTAAAGTATAAGTGTAGATAAAAGGAAGATAAAAAAGAAGGTAATATGATGTAGCAGTTGAGTAATACATCTAGTAGTACAATATGCTACCTTTTGAGAATAAGTAAGAAAAATATGGAGAGGTAGAATAGAGGCTGTTAAGATGAAATTGTTGCAGAGATGAGAAGGTAAAGTTGCATCAAGTAACAAGAGCATGATGGTCAGTCAGGTTTAGTACAGGGGCACATCCAATGTGTTTTGAGATAGAGCTTAAGTTTATTTTTGAACAGAGTAGTAGAGGGAAGTGTAGAAAGTTCAGAGGGAAGTAGATTCCAGGTTTTTCCAACAGTATTAGAGAAGAGAGAGTCTCCAGCTCTATTGTTTGATTTGTTGATATTTATAAGAAGTTTTTGTGAAGATCTTACAGACTTCAGGTTATAGTAGGGGTGAATAAGGTTAGATAGGATGGGTGTCTTGGCTGGTTGATAAAGTATTTTATGGGCGATGGCAAGTTGACTGAATTTCAGTTGCTGCTGTAATTCAACCCACCCTAGTTGCTTTAGATTAATGCAGTGGTGTGTTCTGTAGGGGTTACCTGTGGCAAATCTGGCTATACTATTGTAGGAGTTTTCCAGTTTCTTAAGGTTATTTTTTTGATAGATTAGTAAATATGGGTGAGGCATAAAAAATAGTGGAGATTCGATGGGTGTGGGCAATAGTTTTTCTGGTTGCAAGAGTTAGGAAGGGTTTGATCCTATAAAGAGAGCCTATTTTTTTATTAGTAGTTTTCAGAGTGTTGTTGATATGGGTGTCAGGTTGTTGTCTATGGTGATTCCTAGCAGTTTGGTAGTAGGATCTTGGGATATAAGAGTATTATTTTTGGATGTAATAGTGAAGTCTATTGGGGGAGATTTACTGGTAGGTATACAAAGGAGAAGTTTAGTTTTTTTAGGGTTTAGTAAGAGACAGCGTTTTGTAAACCATAATTCTACAGAATTAAATACGTCTTGTGTATGGAAGTGAAGTTCAGTTACAGAAGTGGCTGAGCATATAAGTGTAGAGTCATCTGCGTATTGTATACATGTAGCTTGGGGAACTACTTGGTGAAGGTCATTGATGAATATAGAAAACAGGAGAGGGCCAAATATGGATCCTTGAGGGACACCAATATTAACAGGTAGATGGGTAGAAAGAATGGTGTTCCAGAGCACAGCTTGGTGTCTGTCATTTTAAGTAGGATAGGAACCATTTTATAGCTGGATTGTCAAGTGACAGATATTTGAGAATGTTTATGAGTATATTGTGATTTACCATGTCAAAAGCCTTGGACAGGTCAATGAAGAGTGCAGAGGAAAGCTTGTTAAGGTTGCGGTTTTTGTTGATGGTGTCTATAAAGGAGAGGAGGGCAGTAGTAGTGCTGTGGGAAGGTCTGAAACCATGTTGGGAGTTGGAAAGCAGGTTATGATGGAGAAGGTGGTCTAGCAATTGCCTGTGGATACATCTTTCCATAATCTTAGATAAAGGAGAACGTAGGGCTATGGGTCGATAGTTGGAGAGTTCAGTGGAGTCTCCCCCCTTATGAAGGGGAATAATATGAGAGACTTTCCAAAGTTTAGGGATATATCCTTCAGTGATGGTTCTATTGATGAGAATGGAGATGGGGTAAGCAATAGATTTGGCTGCTAATTGTAAGTATTATGCAGGTAGTTGGTCAGCAGAGGGAGTGCTTGGTTTGAGTTTTCGGATCAGGGTGAGAATGAATGCTGTTGGGACAGGTTGGAAGTGAAATGGAGGTGGTGGGTTAGTGTCAGAATTAGATAAAGTTACATTTTGAGGAGAGAAATGACTGGCAAAGGTTTGAATTGCATTGGTGAAAAAGGTATTAAAAGCATTAGCAGTTTGTTTGGGATTTTCCTTGTCAGTGCCTTGTGGGTTAGGTGTGATAGATCGACTGGGATGTAATAATTGCTTAATACTTTCCCAGAACTTTTGTGGCTTATTATGGTGGGTCTGTTGAGATTGTAGGTAATAGTTTTGCTTATCGGACAGTATAGCATTTTTTGTTTCATTTCTCAGTTGTTTGTAGTTTTGAAGGTCAGCAGGGTTTTTAGTTAAGAATGATTTATTCCAGTGTTTATTTCTGAAATGGATTTTTTGCTTAGTTTCCTTAGAAAGCCAAGGAGCATATTTTATTCTTATCCTGATAGAGTGGGTAGGAGCATGGTGGTTGAGTATGGCTGGGAAATTAGCATTAAAGCAATCAACAGCTTCATCAAGAGAAAGGTATTTTAAGGGGGACCAATTACATGTTGTAAGTTCACTTTGGAATAGATCCAAGTTGAAGTTTTTCTTGGTTCTGATTGTCCTAAATATGGGTTGATTGGGAACATTGGTTTTGAGCTTGATGATGTAGGTTAGTGAGTGGTCGCTTATGTCATCAGAGAGGGTTCCGGATTCGTAAGTCTGGGGTTGACTATGAGTATCTAATCTAAGGTGCTTTCTTTCTTATTAGTTTTGTTTATTCTAGTAGGGGAGGTAATAGTTTGGGTAAACCCATAAAGATTAATATGGCTAGCAGGGAAGTTGTTGTTGCAACATTTCCAATCAATGTTAAAATCACCTAAGATTATGGTTTCTTGGGGAAGGTTTTGAGATAACCAGCAAAGGATGTTTTTGATGGTAGAAATTTTGTTGCCTGGAGGAACATAGATGCAGATAATATAGATAGATTTGACAGAGTTTAGCTGAAGCTTGGTAATAATTATCTCAGCATTAGAGTCCTGAGGAGGTTTTTGGTTGAATACGGTTATTTGTAGATCAGATTTGAATAGAACTGCTACTCCACCACCTTTCTTGGCTACACGGTCAAGATGTAGGATTGTGTAACCAGGTGGGATAACTTCATTGCCTTTAGTTGCAGGTTTTAACCAAGTTTCTGTTAGACAAATGATATCAAAGGGGTAGAGTTGGAAGAGAGTATGGAGTTGTGTTGTTTTATTATTAATGCTACGTATGTTGAGGTGAGCTATTAAGAGTGAGTTGGGAGGTTTTTTTTAAGTAGGGGATGGCAGAGGGGTTTGGGTTGATGAGGAGTGGTAGTGGAGGTGTTAGGACCAGGGTTTGGGTGAATATCTCCATGCTTTAGGGTAATGAGAAGTGTTAGATATCTAGTATTAGTATACCTACTGAGAAGAAATGGGTGTCTTCTGTTATTAGGGAAGTTATATCTAATGTGGGTTGTCCTGTGGTATTTAGGTAGTAGATAGCTGTATGTGGAAGTAATGTTGAAATGGTCAGTGTGACAGGCTAGTGCAGAAGAGGTGGATTGTTTAGTAGGGTAGAGAAAGTGTGAATATGTTGGTTGCTCATAAGAGGTTAGCAGGTATGCTAGTGTTAAAGGAGGTAAAAGCGTAAGTATGAGTAGCTTCTGTAAGGGGATTAGGGTGGAGGGTTTATTCCATGCCATGGGCAATAAAGGATTTACTATAGGTACAGAGGTAAAGTAGGTGTGGTAAGGAATGGCCAAAGGGTGTGGTGGGAGATTTAGGAAGTGGTGGAAGAGAGGCGGGAAAATAGACAGGATTGTTTAATGGAACTGTGATGGTGATTGGTGGAATGGAGAAGGGGTGTGGTTTGATAGGTATAAGATTAGGACCACTGGGGGTGGGTGGGAATTGGGGGTAGGGTACAGGAGCGGAGTGAGCCCGCAGGGCGAGTGGAGCGGGTTGAGACAATTGAAGGAGAAGCTAGCAAGAAACTATCAGGAATGCAGGTATAGGAAAGGTCTGAAATAACACAGGAGTCAAACAAACATGGGATACAGGAGGGTAGATACTGTTTCAGCACAAGGTGAGTAAGAGGAGGAGCAGGTCAAGAACTTAGGGAATATAGTGATGTTATAGAGGTAAGGCAGGGAGAAAGGCAGTGAAAAATGGATAGGATGAGGGTGAAGAAAGATAAAAAGTAAGGAATATAGCGAAGTTACGGGGGCAAAACAGAGAGAGAGAGGCAGTGAATAATGGATATGAGAAGGGTGCCACCTAGTGGGCAAATCTAGTATTGTAGGAAAGTATGTGAGGGGCTAATTGGTGAAGAACTGTGGAAGACGAGATACCTAGTAAGAGAGGGTTAGTGTAAGTGAAGAGGTATGTTGAATGTTAGGTAGATAAAAGGGAGGGGTAAAGGCTGCTGGTTGTTCAAGCTCGAAGCGAACTTTGGAGCCCTGATACAAATAGTAGAGAGAGGGCTACTGTACAAGTGGAACTAAGTCCATAACATACTTTCTTCCTTCCTTGATAGAGGGTGCAGAGAATAAAAGGCAGGTAGATGAGGCCACTGGAGTTTGGATAGGGTTCGTTTATCACCAGGTAGGTTGTGACTATAGCAGGATCAGGATAATGTTGAGCTGGGTACTTTGGGGAGAAAGGGAGACAAATGTAGAGGAGAGAACAGAGTTAACATTCAGCAAGTTTCTAGGCAGTAAAGTTAGCAGTAATAAAATAAAACATTTATATTCAGACACGGTTCATAATAAAGTTAAATACAATTCTTATAAGCATTCTAAGCATGTGCCTAACACATTAATAGGAATAGCATACAAGCTTGGTGCAATGCACCAATATTACAGTAATTAAAATAGCAGGAAAAACTGTTCACTTGCAAGGCAAAAATAGTTTAAAACCCAACAGAACGCTCATGGTGGCACAGTTTCCAATGGCTAGGGTAGCGCTAAAAACACTTAAGATTGGACAAAGCACCAATATTTCAAAATTAAATTACAGGAACATGTGTTCGCTAGCAAGGCAAAATAGAATAAAAACCAACAGAATACTCAGACTAGCTCTATGTAGGTGGCACAGATTCCATTGGCTAGAATAGCGCTAAAAACAACTGAAATTGGACAATGCACCAATGTTTAATTAATTAAATTGCAGGAACAAGTGTTCGCTTGCAAGGCAAACTAGTTTAAAACCCAACAGAACGGTCAGACTAGCTCCACGTGGGTGGCGCAGTTTCCAATGGCTAGGATAGCGCTGAAAACACTTAAGATTGGACAAAGCACCAATGTTTAATTAATTAAATTGTAGGAACAAGTGTTCGCTTGCAAGGCAAACCAGTTTAAAGCCCAACAGAACGCTCAGACTAGCTCCACGTGGGTGGCGCAGTTTCCAATAGCTGGAATAGTGCTAAAACACTAGAAATTGGACAATGCACCAATGTTTAATTAATTAAATTGCAGGAACAAGTGTTACAATGCACTTTTTGGCATTGAGCTTGAGGCCATGGCTTTGACACCAGGCATTTGTCTCAGTAAGGCCTTTTTGTAGGATGTCCACATCATTAGGAGTTTCAATTATGGCTCCTAGTTTGCAGTTATCTGTGAACTTCGTTAGCCAAAGACCTTCTGTGTTAGCCTGTACTTCAGAAAAGTAAATACCAAACAGGAGAGGACCCAGGACTGAACCCTGTGGTACTCCACTTGTCACTGGCCGGAAGTCAGATTTGGAGTCTGCTACTTTCACAGTGTGGGTTCTGTTAGTGAGCCAGTTGTCAACCCATCTTGTGACATAGGGATTTATACCTATTTTAGTAAGTTTATCTATAATTCCAGAGTGGGGGATGGTGTCAAAAGCCTTGCCGAGATCTAGATAGACTGTGTGAACCATCTTACCCTCGTCTACAGCTTTGGTAACTGCTTCAAAGAAGTCAATCAGGTTTAGGAGACATGATCTGCTTTCTACAAACCCGAACTGGGTGGGGTACAGAGTTTGGAGATTACCAATGTCCTTGTTTATAAGTTCCATGATGATACGTTCCATGGCCTTGCAGACCAGGCTCGTTAGGATAATGGGGCTGTAGTTCTTGGGGTCCATGGTGGCCCCCCCCCCTTTGTGGAGTGGGATAACCATCACTGTGCACCATTCAGTGGGCACAAAGCCTGAGGTGAGGCTATGATTGAACTTGGTGCTTAGGTGGGGTGCTAGTTCATTCTGTAGTTCATGCAGAATGCAGCCTGGGATGTTGTCC
>NC_056733.1:1089278164-1089333164 GCF_019279795.1 Protopterus annectens | reverse complement strand
AAAGGTGGCAATTAATCACTTTACCTTGTGTTTGTCAGTCAAACTCCATAACCATCATACCAGCCTCAAATTATTAGCTGTATATATTCTTTTCCATCAATTTCCTTTCTTTTTTCTTTTGTACCGATACCTTTAAATTTCTTTTTTCTGTCTTTAACCTTCTTACCAATACAATTCATTTTTCTTTTACTGCCTCCCAACTTATGTCTTCTTCATCACTTATTTCAAATCCTTTTTCCATGTCCTGTTTTTTATTTCTTGTCATCTAAATTTTCTTCTATTCCTTCTACTTCTGTTTGTTCATTTTTTCTCTAGCTTTTTTTCTTTTTCCTTACTCTTGTTTTCATTTTTGCAATCCATCCATCAATATATTTTGTTACTTTTACATTTTAATTCACATTTTTGCATTCTGTCCCACTTTCCCATAAATATAACATATTCTTCTATATATACTTGTCCATTTCTTTGTCTTTTTTACTTTGAATCCTTATCATGTACTTCCAGTTTTTATTTTTTCTGCCTTCTTTTCTGCTATTCTTATTTTTGCCTTCTTTTGCTTTCTCTGCATATATTTTCCTTTCCATTTCACCGCTGTTTTTCAGCATTGTGTCTGCCTCCTCTTTTATATTGTCTCACTAATGTTACCCAGTAAATGTCTCCTTCATTTTCTGGCTCACACTATGCCACCATTTCTTTAAGCAAGTCATCCCACAACCCTCCTCACTTGAGGGTTGTAATTACACATCCATTATTTGCTGATTCATCTCTATCACAGATAATTCTTTAAAGCATCTTCCCAGAATCATGCATACATTCTCCAGTGTCAACATCTATGTTCTACTCCATTTCTCTCACTACTCCAGTATCTCATTCTATCTCTATGTGGCTCCCTCTTTCTTCAGTCAGCTTCTGCATCTTGAACTGAAACATGATGTGCTCATGCAGAATGCCACTTGCAACAACAAGTAGGAAAAGTTCCCTGATGTCCTGGCAAAATTTCCCATAGTAGTGTAAATAACACCTAGGGTCTCCCTGGAAATGAGGCTTCTAGCCTAGTGGAGCTAACCTAGTCAGCAAAGGATAAATTAATAAAAATGATGAACTGATAACTTGTTTGGCTCTGTAGCTCAGAGGTTAGAGCAATGGTCTTGTAAACCGGAGGTCATGAGTTCATATCTTATTGGGGAGTGGCTTTGGCAAATAGGTTAAGGTCTACCTGATAGACCGAAGGTACAGGCTTTGAAATTGGGTTTTTCTCAGTGCTAGAGCTTTTGACTGCAGATCAAAAGGTCTCTGGTTCAAATCCAGGTATCCCCTACAAGGTTGGCTTTTAGTCTTGAAGTTGGTGAAGAGGGTTAAGGCTCTTGTCTCCTGCAGCTAGGGTACAGGGTTGGGTCAGGAGGTTGGAATAATGCTTATACTTTTTACCTTACAAACAAAAGGTGCAGTGTTTGATTATCATTGGGGTAACTGGCTAGGCTCAGAGTGGCCAAGAAGGGTAGCTAGCCCAATATTAATCTTTGAACCTATGAAATACAGAGCAAAATGAAAAGAAAGGATGCTATGAGAACAAAAGAAAAAGTGTGTTTGTGTGTGTGTGTGTGTGTGTGTGTGTGTGTGTGTGTGTGTGTGTGTGTGTGTGTGTGTGTGTGTGTGTGTGTGTGTGTGTGTGTGTGTGTGTGTGTGTGTGTGTGTGTGTGTGTGTGTGTCTGTCTGTCTAAAGCTACATCTACAGCTACATCTATAGTTATGTTGATGTCTGTCTATAAATATATATCCCTAGGAAATCACCAACATCACTTATTGAGCAATGCTGGACAGCTATTTAGTATAACAGTGATAATCTCTGAATCACACTAATGAAACCAAATAAAAACAAACCAAGAAATATTATAGGAGAACTAATTTCCATATCTATGAATTGAACATGTCAGACCTAAATGCATTATTATTCCCCTTACCAGTTCATGCATCACAGTTGCACAGCCACCTCCCAGCAAGCATTCATAGACACACACATACAAACACACACACACACACACACACACACACACACACACACACACACACACACTCACATGCTCCCATAAATGGCTTCACTTTATGGATGTCCAACATGGTGACTACCATGACAGAGAGACTTGCAGATAAACACACATTTTGGTAGTTACAAGATTACAATTACAGACATACACACCTAGAGAACCACTCACCTACACACACCCCCACACACACACAAAGCTTCACTTTATGGACCACCCAAAGGTGACTACCCATACATATCTACATACTTTATGGACCACCCCAAGGTGACTACACATACATATCTACATACATACAATCATGCACACACCCACACACTCTCACAACCACACCCACACACCCACAAACAGTGTACCTACCTAAAGTCATACTAAGAGCCCAATCCATCCATAGGAGTGAATCTGAATGCCATCAAATGGAAGATCATCCTATGTGTTGCTCAGGCTTACTGTACTGAGGAAATCACTCAAATAATGTCTTTCACTATGTGACAAAGCTTTCTGTGTAAAGTCTATCTATCTATCTATCTATCTATCTATCTATCTATCTATCTATCTATCATCTATCTATCTATCTATCTATCTATCTATCTATCTATCTATCTATCTCAGACGTAACCCTGACCCCTGAAACCAACTACAAAACTATCAGTTGTCTTCCTATAAATGCATACCTGCTCAAATCTTAAAGTGAAAAGTAAAAAAAAAAAAAAAAAAAACTTTGGCTTTTCCCAAATGCAACCCCAGCTGAAAACCTGAAAACATTAAGTACCGTTCAATAAACTTGAGTAACTATAACTCCAATGTAGGATATGCTTACACTTGGACCAGACTGTTAAAACCTACTAGAGGACTTATCTTTGATCTGGTCCTTATGAATATAGCTTCTTCATGTAATATTCTCTGGAATTTCTTTCCCGGGTAAAGCCAGATCATAAAATAGTTACCTTCACCTTCAATATCTCTCAAGCCATTAGGACTAGTATCTCAGAATTCAAGGATTTTAAACTAACTAGTCTCATAAAATCCTATGATGACGTTCCAAAATTCCCTCACAACAACATCACCGCAGAAATTATCATGGCAGGTAGTTTCAAACATGTACTCTATGCTCACTCAGATAACTGCATAGAACTAGCAGCCCCAACAAAATCTAAATATAATAGGAAATTTGAAAGCAAACCACCCTGGTCATCCATCAACATAAATAATATCTACAATAAATTAAAAAATATACACCCGATCAAAAGAACCAGATATAGAGGCTCAGAAAATTGACTAAAACTTGAAAAATGCTATTAGGTCTACTAAAGCAACCCATGAATATAGGATAGCATCTGAAGCAAAATACAATTATAAATCCTTCTTAATTATGTTAGCAAACTAATAACATCCAGCAGTGCTCTGAACATATTCATAGTTGCTCTATCTAGTGTAATCCACCAGATATGGCAATTATGCCAGTAAAAAAATTCACTGCAAATTTTACCTGAAAGATGACAATTCAAAGTCCACTTACCCCTAAATTTGTCAGACCCTCCCATGATCAGTACAGAACATATATTGAAGGTGCGCTTTAAGATTAAAAATACTTGGTAAGTGGAACCTGACAATATAATCTGGCTGTTGAATAAATGGTACCAATCTAGCTCTGGTAGAGATGTTCCTTAAACTATTTAACCTGAACTTAGCCTCTGTTTTCTTCCTTGAGGTATGGCACAGAAAGGCAGTGATCCCAGTCCATAAGTGTGTCCCTACCACTTACTCTAAAAATCACAGAAATAAGTATTTGTCTCATTTGAAGTGCTTTACATTGAAAAGTGTGTGTATGTAAACCAACCATTTCAGTTGGATTCATATAGTCCCTCATCAGAATACTGTTGTTTGAAATTTTGACTGAATAACATGCCATCAACAATGTTAAACCTGTTATAAGCAAGCTAGCTCGTTCTTCATTAACAACCACCCAAATACACAGGTGTTAGACTCACTGGTGTATGTGTGTGTGTGTGTGTGTGTGTGTGTGTGTGTGTGTGTGTGTGTCTGTGTGTGCACACGCACACATGCATGAACAGACTGTTTCCATTCTGAAGTCATGCACATTTGCTGCATTCATTACTCAGCTACTTTCTATCAAGCAATGCATTGCTGACATAATTTCCTATTTATAATATATTAATGTTGCAGATGGTGGTTAATAACCTCTCCAGTTTTTCACCAATAGCATGTTTTTTTCTTCTTTTCCCTAGCATTTTGCATGGTTTAATTTTTAGGACAGGGGACAACAAATGTGCTAAACAAATGACTGTGGTTGAAAGTTACACAACAATATTGACATGTCTGTTAATGGTAACTATATTCTTAATAGCTGCAATATCTTTTATGTACATTTTGTTGCATATATAAAATAATATTTTTTATAATTAACATCCATTGCAGGTGACATGACCTGATACTTTAGAATTATTGCCTTAAATTTTAAAAATTGCAAGGATTTGCCTAAAATGCATCATTAATAATGTGTTACCATGTCAGTGTGCTATGAAATGTACATGCACTATGGAAATTTATATGATTTAGAGCTGCTGACTATCATAGGCTTTATAATTATTTCAAATGATTCAGAGCTGCCGAATACCATGGACTTCTATGACTTTATAATGCTTTCAAATGCTTAGAACTGACAAATAACATGGCGTTGCAGGGCCTTAAAACTCTTTCCAATGATTTAAAGTTGCTGAATATCATGGGTTTGTGTGGCATTATAATCCTATATATACAAGAATCATGCAACCAAGTAATACTGCATAATACAGACCCATACAGGTAAGGCAGCACACCATATTTCTTCATTTAAAAGATATGAGTAATGCCCCATTTGTGCGGAATAATGAATCATTAATTATTTTTCTCAAAGTGAATGTAAGTTTCCATACTGCTTGATGATGTTCAATACAGCCTGTAGAACATCAATAGGTGAAGTCCGTGGTTACATCTTTACATAAAAGCACCACAAACTTCATAAATGTAGAACACAGTGTCAACAGCACAACAGGTAGCACACACTTGTTTGGTTCAGAAGGCTGTAGGTTTTATTTAAACACTAGGTAGACGGATAACTGAAATGCAGTGCAGCATAAGGGGAAGCCACACTCAAGTGTGCCATCATTTGGATGAGATGTTAAACTGAGGCCACATCTGCTTGTACTTGAGGTAGCAAAAGTGAATGTAAAAGATTACATGGCACCTACTGAAAAGAGTAGGAATCCTTTATTCATATACAAAGAGAACTCTTATTTACAACATATTTTCATATTTACAAATGTTTACAAAAGTACAACTATAATGATACAGAAATATATGTACAGATAGTCAGAATTTTCTTTACAATGAGAATGAATGGCCATCCCTTTCAGACACCCACCACTTTTTCCATAACCGCCATTGATTTTACTTAATATTGCTGGTAAATTTCATTTACTATTAAACATATTGTTATTCTTCCATTCCATATACATCATATCACATGCAATAACTTTTCATCTGTTTTTAACATATTCTTTACTGAAGTGTGAATTGGAAGAGATCATGCCTTGACACAGAATGGTGACAAATTGTTATGGCAAAAATCAGCTAAACTGTAATTGAACCAAGGTCATTGGTGTAAATGAGTTAATGGATAGGTTAAATTGTAATCAATTTGGATGATAATTACTGAAACAGGTATATAGTATATAAGAAACAGGGATGAAGAACAGTAATATGTCTTATGGAGGAATATTAAATATTATGAACATGTTAGTTGCATACCTGTTACAATTTGTGTGAATAATATTCTAATTGCAACAAGAAAATTATACTTTAGGGAGTACCAAAAACAAAACAACTTCAAAATAATAATGATACCCTGGGTTTATAATACACAATATTCTCCAGAGCCAAATAATAAAAAGAATCTTTATTAAAACAATAACCATTAAGTGCTTTCATCCCATTTAGCTATTTACAGGACTTCACCAGAACAGTTTAACTACTAAAACACAGCCCTTATAAACAAGAAGCACCAGAAATCAGGATCCCAAAGAAGGAATTGTTCATATTTGGCAAATATGAACAATTCCTTGTATAAACACTCTTTAGTATTTTAAGGGTTTAATAAATTTCAGTTTTGGATCCTGGAGGTAGTGCTTATTAATGTTAGGGGTGATTGGTGGGAATTAGACATTGAAGTAAAATAATTCCAATGGATTGTTAAGTTAAACTCCCTTTTCCCCCCAGGGTTAAATTAATATCTTTCCTTATTATCTATTTTGAAGAAAAGAACCTTGAATTTATAAGCATTATATTTACTGAGTAATAAGAACATTTGAAATGTTTTTAACTGTTTTTTAGGAAAAAGTTGTAAAAGTTTATTTTAACATTATTAAGCATCATTTAACAAAGGAAATTGATTTGTGGTACTTCCTGTATATAAGTTTTGTGTTTTAGTAGTTAACTGTTCTGATGAAGTCCTTTAAGTAGGTAAAAGGGACAAAAGCACTTAACAGTTATTGTTTTAATAAAGATTGTTTTAATTTTGTGGCTCTGGAGCTTATTGTGTATTATAGACCCAGGGTATCATTATTATGTTGAAGTAATTTTCTAGTTGTATTACTGTTAGATGTGGTATGGTCTTTTGGGAAATGAGGACATTTGTGGACTTAACTTCTTCATTCTGCCTTCCTCTCTTTTGTGAGGTTAAGATACTGACAGGAAGAAAGAGGTTGTCTTTAGTGAGATGGGAGGGGATATGTTGTGATTCAGGTCTCAGGGCGGGCCAGAATGTGGCACCTGCAATTTTATTTTGCTGACTCATCCCAGATGGGAGTCAGGCTGAGCCTGGGCATGGCTAAGGCAGGTCCAGTGGACCTGGTGAATGAGGAGAGGAGCTGGTATCAGCTGCACAAATTAAAAGTCAACATAAGGATGCATCCATGTTTGTCTATATATCATCATCCAGAATACTGGCACACTTTTATTTCTCGCAGATATTTTTAAAAATGATTTCTTATTATTTTGCAATGTGACCTCTCATGGCTATACTGGCAGTCCTAAGTACACAGTTTATTAGTCTTGCAGGATCCAGTCATTATAGCTTAAGTATAGCTCACAATTCCGTAAAAAATATTTTTGGTGCTTTTCATGCCTCAGTTGATGTTTAAAACCTGCAAGCAAATGATGTACTCCACTAATGAAGCATTTCAAAGAATCAACTTTTATATATGCAATATGGACATAATTCACAATTTAACATGAAAGCTATTCCTGGCATATACCAGTGGGGAGCTTTTCTACCTGATTTCTTATGTTTTCATTTGCATGTATACATCTATTTAGGCAGATTGCTTTCCAAATATTTTATACATCATCTTCATGTAACTATTCTGCCATGAGACCATTAGGGTTGCCATCATTCAACCATTAGAGCAATCTACAGTTATAATTTCACTCATCATCTGTATATTTTCTAAGATGGCCCTTTCATACTTTAAGCATTTAGCAAGACTAATGAGAGAAACATAACACCATCAGAAATCAAATGCATCCAATATTCTCTGTAAAATTCCTTCATATGATGTCATACATGTAAAAATTCCAATTTCAAGAATCTCTGATCTTACTCATAGTATGAAATAAATTTCTTCTAAATTCCAACTGACATCTCATATTGATTGCAGATATCTTTATCATAACCCATTGATTAATGTTCAAGTAACTACGGACAAGATGCACTCTGCAGTATATTTCTTGTGGGACTTTCCTGAATAATTAGTGAATACATGTAAGAGTACCCTGTCTGCTGTTTAATGTAAAGACGTGCATCCACTGAGATTCACAGATGGCCCCTTTATTGTGTACCAAATACACTGACAACTGTATAGCTCATAACCAGAAATGCATGCCCACAAGTGCTGCTCACTTGTAACTGTATACAGTACTGACCAGATTCCCAGTACACTGCTCAGTGCAGTGGGTCCCTCACAACCAGATGGAGTTATCTAAGTGACACTTATACCATATATAATGAAACAATACTTTTCTAATACTTGCATCCATGTCATACTGGTAATGTTAATCAAGGAGATGCAATGCCATGCTTATCTGTCTTTATTGAACTAGGTACTATACTGATAAACCAATCTGTCTGATCTACACAATTATTTATCTGTATGTCTTTGCTTAGCTCAGCTCATATGATTCTAAATATTACATATGCCTCACATTACAGTGAGTATTCCAACAGTATCTGGAAGATGACTCAGATACCAGTATAGACACTGGTGTGATGTATACAGCACAAGGTGGACATTTGTTTACTAATCAGAACAGTAGTGAGTTTCCTGTTCTTTGCTGCACTTAATTGTTTATCATACTCCAAAAAGACCATGTAATGAATGAAAGCACAATGTATCACCAAAACCCTCATTTGCAGCTAGGGTGTTTGTATAGATTTTCGGAACTGCAATGAATGTAATATGCTTATCTCTTCCAGAAATTATGGCACAATTCTGCAATACCAGAAATAACACTAGTTCCATTAAATCTCAAAGCTGTGCTGTTGCTAGCAGTGCTGCATATCTATATCTATGCCAGAAAAATCACAGAAATATTTTTTTTCCATTTGAATGTTTTTACATTGAGAAGTCTGTATATGTACATCAACCATTTCACTTGTATTCATATAGACCCTCTTATCAGAATACTCGTTTGAAATTTTGACTGAATAACATAACCATCAACAATTGTAAACAGCTTATAAGCATACTAGCTCATTCTTCATTAACAATCTCACACATACATAGGTGTTAGACTCACTGGTGTACTGGTGTGTGCGTGTGTGTGTGTGTGTGTGTGTGTGTGTGTGTGTGTGTGTGTGTGTGTGTGTGTGTGTGTGTATGTGTTCGCACACATGCATGAACAGACTGTTTTCATTCGTAGTCATACACATTTACTATATTCATTTTTAAGAAGCTTACTTTGTATTACCTGGCTACTTTCTATCAAGCAAGTCATTATTAACATAGGTTCTCGTTTATAATATACTAATGTTGCAGATGGTGATTACTAACTTCTACAGTGTTTCACCAATAGCATGTTTTTTCTTCATTTCCCTAGCATTTTGTATGGTTTAATTTTAAGGACAGGGGAAAACAAAATGTGCGAAGCAAATGACTGTGGTTGAAAGTTAAACAACAATAATGACTTCTGTTAATGGTAATTATATTCTTAATAGCTGCAATATCTTTTATAATACGTTTTGTTGTATATATAATGTTTCTTCTTAGCAAATAATTTGCATTCATTGCAGTTGACATGTCCTGATACTTTAGAATTATGCCCTTACATTTATAAAATTGCAAGGATTTGCCTAAAATGCATCAATAATGTCTTACCATGGCAGTGCTATGAAATGTACATGAACTAT
This sequence comes from Protopterus annectens, assembly GCF_019279795.1. Lineage (NCBI taxonomy): Eukaryota > Metazoa > Chordata > Ceratodontiformes > Protopteridae > Protopterus > Protopterus annectens. Next base: position 1,089,323,657 of record NC_056733.1, on the reverse strand, counting down.
GAAAATTCATATGATTTAGAGCTGCTGACTATCATAGGCTTTATAATTATTTCAAATGATTCAGAGCTGCTTAATATCATGGACTTGTATGACTTTATAATGCTTTAGAACTGACAATTATCATTGATTTGCATGGCCTTAAAAATCTTTCCAATGCTTTAAAGTTGCTGAATATCATGGGTTTGCATGGCTTTATAATTCTGTATATGCAAGAATCATGCAACCAAGTAATACTGTATAATATGCACCCATGCACGTATGGAAGCACACAATTTTTCTTGACTTAAAAGATATGAGCAATGCCCCATTTGTGCAGCAAAGAGTATCATTAATTCTTTTTCTCAAAGTGAATGCAAGCTTCCATACTGCTTGATGATGGTCTATACAGTCTGTAGAACATCAAAAGACCAAATCCTTAGTTGCATCTTTACATGACAGCACCACAAACTTCAGAAATGTCGAACACAGTGTCAGGAACACAACAGGTAGCACACTCTTGTTTGGTTCAGAAGGCTGTAAGTTGAATTTAAATATCAGGGAGAATGATAACTGAAATTCAGGGTTGCATAAAGGGATGCCACATTTGAGTGTGCCATTGTTTGGATGAGATGTTAAGCCAAGGCTCCATCTGCTTATACTAGAAGTAGCAAAGGTGAATGCAAAAGATTACATGGCACCTATTGAAAAGTGTAGAGATCCTTTATGTATATACAAAGAGAACTCTTATTTACAACATATTTCCATATTTACAAACGTTTACAAATATACAACTTTATCAATATACAGATATATTTAGACATATTCATAATTTCCTTTACATTGAGAATGAATTTTCACCCCTTTTAGACACTCACTCCTTTCTCCATAACCACCATCTAATTTTACTTAATATTGTTGCTAAAATTTATTTACTATTAAATATAACTTAATTTATTCTTTCATTCCATACAAGTCATATCGCATGAAATAATCTCTTTTTTGACATATTCTTTACTTCTGTTCTTATAATACCCAATATTTAATCTAATGCATGTTTATTTTATCCACTTCTTTAATATCTTTGAAACATTCTTCTTTTCATAGTTTACACCCTAAATTTTAACTATTTTCCATTTCAAACACATGTTCTGTAGGTTCTATTTCTTGATAGTGTAAACATATTCTGTCACTTTTCATTTTATCTGGCATATTTCATTTTGCTGGTAATATTCCTATTACCAATCACCACAAAAACTCTTGACATTCTACTTTCTGATTACACTATTTGCTTATTATCTTTATAGCTTAATTTGTTTCCATCTGTTAGATTTTCCCATGGTTTTACATACTAATGTTTTATTATTACATTCTTATACCATACTTTTCTCTTTTCTACATCATCAATTTTTATTTTCCATAAAAATATTTTTCTTAGTAACATCTCATTTGTTCACGAATATTCTTTTTTCTCTTTTACTCTTTTTTTAGCATACCCATAAAATGTATCTTACTTACATCTATACAGTTTTACTACTAATCTCTCATTTTTCATTTATCCATGTTAACACTTTCTATAACTTTAAAGCAGCATACACCAATGTGTTAATTCACCCTGAACCTCCTACTTCATTTACATATAAAACTCCTCTTTTTAATGTGTTTCATCTCGAACCTCCCATATAAATGAAAAAAAAAAAATCTGTAATAATTACTTTTGAAGTGTTGTTGGCACCACTGATGTTATTTTTCCCATTAGTACTGAACTCATCAGATACATCTTCTTTCTGAATGATAATGTCTATATTCTCCAAAAAATACAGGTTTGTTTTATTTCTTCTATTGTTTTTCCCATTGAATTCTTTTTAAATCTTTATTTCCAAATATTATACTTAACAAAGAAATTTCATTCATTGTAAGATATTTACCCCCATTTTTGCTATATCACCTAGACCTTTACTTTTTTTATTTAAAAACATACCTATCACCTCTAGATACTCATTTTGCTAAGTATTGCAACTTTTATCAAAATTTAGTTTTTTTCAATTATTATAATGTCATCTGAATATGTTAACAGAACTTCCTTCAGGTATTGGATACCCTGCCTCCTTCATTTTGCAAATTATTTGACATACTATCACCTTTGTAACGACTGCAAGGGTATACAACTCAATGGACATCTCTGTCTTACACCACTCTTCATGTCTGTATCTTGACTTAAACAGCCAGTAACAAGTATTTTTAATTTATTATTACTATACAGTGAGATACATAATTCCCTCACTTTCTCACTTATATCATATTCTTTTATAACTCATAAGATTTCATGTCCAATTGAATCAATGCCTTAGTAAGGTCTTCTATCATTTTTTTGCTTCTTATTTTTTATTCATAATATCATCCACAATTTCTCTATCATTAATAATTCTTGACAATCCTTACTCATGTTACCATATATACTACATCTCATACTATTTCCATTTTACTTTCAACTCTGTTGTATTATTTTCATATAGATTATATAATCATTATTAGTTAGTACTATCAGATGCCATTCTTTAAATTGTCATCTATGTTCTTTCTTCCATATGAATTTAAGTATTCCACTAAATAACTCTTTATACATAAAACCTTCATTTACCCATTCACCCATTCATTCAAAATCTTTAAATGTGTGTGTGTGTGTGTGTGTGTGTGTGTGTGTGTGTGTGTGTGTGTGTGCGTGTGTATGTGTGTGTGTATATATATATATATATATATATATATATATATATATATATATACATGGATCTATGTTGTAACATCGAAAGTACATTTCAACTAAATATACAGGAACAAACTCACTTTCGTAAAAGTGCATTTTATTGAAAATGCACTTTCTCAAAAAAAAACATGCCAAAAAACCTAAACAAATAAAACATTACTCACGTTTATGCAGGGGAGCAAGCCGCCCTGCACCTCCATGTGGGCGGCTGTGCCTCCACACCCCCCTACTTTAATATTCTCACTTTGAGATCACACTACAGTGGGGAAAAGGGAATATTCTCTTATCCCCGCTGTATCACAAACTAAGCAACAGTTTGCTTAGTTGTATAATCAACACTACATGTTGATGTACAACTAAATCTACATGCAAACTGCGTGTTTTTTTTTTTTGCGAACGTGACCTTTCAATACTTATACACTCACACTCTTAAAAAGAAAAAAAAACTACTGCATGGTAGAATGAGGTCCATCACTGAAACAAACCACTTTCTTAGTGAAAAATGATGTTTATTGTAGCTTTCGTCTAAAAAGACCTCTTCAGAATAAAAATTTTCAGTTCAAAACAACTTCATATACTTACAAAACAGCCAATTAACATGTCTAATTAATTAATTAAGACACGTCATTTAAAAAAACATGTACTTAAAGGAAAGTGGACAGCAATAAAATAGTAATAAAAAGAATTTTCACCAGATTAAAAGTTTTTACATACTTTCAACCTTCAATTTTTTTAAAAAAAATTGTAATATTAATAGTTTCATTCATACTAGGTGTATGATCGCCCCTAACTTCAATTGTCATGATGTTTTTCTTTGCTCTATAAGGCTTTTGAAACTTCCCACTCTCAAATCCTCAGAGACGTTTTCTAATATGGCAAACAAAAATTTCAAACCCAGAACATTTTAATGTATGTTTGTATAAATTATTGTTTGAATTTTGAGTTCTTATACAATACATATTTTCTTTAATCCTATTATAAAGGCATCTAGTAGACATGCCTAGAAAAAAATCTAAACAATGTGAACAGATTGCAATATAAACTATCCCTTCAGTCTTGCAGTGAAAATCTCCACTGATAGGTACAGTCTGGTTCAAATGAGGTAACTCAATATAAGGGCCCTATAATAGAAGTCTACAAAAATGACAAAACCCACACTTATACATGCCATTGCCCTTAGAAGTCAAGGTCCCTGAAGAAGGACAAAAAGAATCTGTTTGCAACATACGTTTAATGTTGAAAGTATTTTTGTAGGCAAAAACTAGGCTTTTGTCCGATAATTTTAAGTAAGTCAGAATTCCTTTTCAAAATATTCCAAGTTTTATTAATAAGAGACAATATCGGTTCTGTCAACAGTAATATCCAAAAAACAGGACAATCCATAATTTCTAGATGGAATAATATCAGATGTATTGTTAGTTTAAGGGACAAATTCATTCAACAAAATAGGTGGAAAATCTAGGCTTCTACATCCTTTTATCTCTTCAGCCAGTGTATCTAACATGTTTTTGTTGCATTCCTTCTCTAAAAACATGTTTTTAATAAATTCTATTTCCTTATGAAAGATGTCTTCATCTTGCCCCTTGGGAATACTGTTCTTCATGAATCTGGGATGGTTACTTAAATAATAAAGTACCCATTTACAAAACTGCTCTTCCTGTACACTTCACTGATAAATTTCCCCTTGTCTGATTTCCAAGTAAGTGTTAAATCCAAAAAACTGACTTTTGATCTGACATCTCCCAAGGTAAACTGCAAAAATGCAGAGCTGTCAATAATGTTTCTTACAAAGTCATATACATTGTCTGGTCCCCCTTTAAACACAAAAAACAAATCATGTATGTGAAGAACATAGAAAACTACTTTATAAAAGGAAAAAAGGGGTAATAAAATGGTTTGTTCCCACCATCCAAGAACAATATTGGTGCATGCTGGGGCTGCAGCAAACCCCACAGCAACCCCTTTTAGTTGTTTATACAATGTATTGTTGAACAAGAAAAAAATGTTGTTTAACAAAAGCTCCAAAAGAACACAACAAACATATACATTGTCATTATTAAATTTGGCAAAACTGCTCAAATATAGTCTGACATATTCTATTCCAATATTGTGAGGAATACTTGTAAAAAAGGAATTAATGTCAACAGTGAACATAATATTCTTTTTACTGTCAAAATAATAACATTCACTAAATTTGTTGACCTTGTTTTAAAAAATCCCAAGAATGTCTGAAGTAATAACTCATTCCCTAGGCTATGGGATTCAACACATAGTCAAGAACTAAAGAAATGCCTTTAGTAACAGAATGAGGGGAAGACACAATGGGCTTAAAGGGGGTGCCAAACAATTTTTGTATATTTTCAGGATTCCAAAAAGGGTCCCGACTTTGGGTTCTTCAATGATCATAAAACCATAAATTTCAAAAGTGACATAACCATCCATGAACAGTCCATAAAGGTGTGCCTGTATAGAATTAAAACAACCATTAACAAATAATCTAGTAACAGGCAAATAATCCTCAGTATTAGCCAACATCTGCTCCATGATTTCAACATATTTAATCTGTTCTAGTATAACTAACCCCCCATCCTTGTCAGCTTTCATGAACCTTAAATGTTTAGAGGTATGCAACTCATTCAATGCATTTTTTGTGCACACTCACACTCTTACCTACCTACTCTAACCTACACCTAAAACTTCCCAAAACACTCACTTACACTCAAATCCCTAGCCAAAACCCTTAAAAAAACACTTACCTGAATCTCCAGCTATAACCACTCATCGGCAGCCATCTCTGTATCCCATAGCATGACGCACCTTACAGACACAGTAAACGACACATCACACTGTGCACCACTACAACCATGGATTCGACATTTCCAAGTTCAGTTTCGGGCAACTACACTTTCGACACTTTCGTCTCAAGTTACTGAAATTTGGGATTTCAGTATTTTGAGATTGTGAAGTGAAACCATATATATAAATATATCTTAATATATATATGTATATATATATATATATATATATATATATATATATATATATATATATATATAGATGTATTTATATATGGTTCACTCTCAGTTGAGTGAGTTTTCAGAAACTCAAAATTTATATTGGTGAGATGATATGATCGAATTTCTGAAAACCTGAAGCTTTGAGCTTTGGAATGGAGATTGTGGTACAGTGAGGATCAGGAAAGTTATCTTTTTCCTCAATGTAGTGCGATGGCAGAGTTGATATATATATATGGGATCCGTACAGATCACTGAATGGCAACATAACCGAAACAGATTCGGCTGGGCATCCTTGCGCGAAAGTGCTTTTCACCGAAAGGCACTTTTGCGTAAGTATGCATGTTGTGGTGATTGCACTACAGTGGGGATAAGGGATAATTCTTTTTTCCCCACTGTAGTGCGACCTCGGAGTGAGAATATTTAAGTGGGGGGGGTTTGGGGGGCACAACGAAGTAATTTTTTTTTAAACACATTTTAACGAAAGTGCTTTTTCGGTGAAAGCGCTTTCATTAAAGTGTGTTCAGTGATTGTGGATTTGGACTATTGAACTTTCATTCAATTGTCCTAGATCCATATGTATATATATATATATATATATATATATATATATATATATATGTATATCTTGAACCTTTGAAAATTCGAATTTCAAAAGCTCGAGACCATGTAGCCGAAACCCCATATTACCGAAAGACCAGAAGCGTGAAATTCAAAGCCCCGATGTTAAGGGATTTTGAGTTAGCACTTCTGGTGTTGCGGTTCAGGTAAGTATGTGTGTGTAAGTGTGTTTGTGAGGGGCTTTAGTGTGTGTAAATGTGCGTTTTGTGTGTGTGTGTGTGTGTGTGTGTGTGTGTGTGTGTGTGTGTGTGTTTGTGTGTGTGAGGGGCTGTAATGTGTGGGTGTGAGTTTGCCTTGTGTGCATGTTTGTGCAATCTCAGAGTTAGAATATTAAAGTAGGGGGGTGTGGGGGGCACAGGCCCCCACATGGGGGTGCAGGGGGACAGTGAAGGCTGGTTTGTTTGGTTATGGGGGAGGCTGTGTGTATGTTTATGTGTGTGCTGTATGTATGTAGTACTTTCGCGATTTTGAATTTCGTGGTTTTACCATTTCGGTAATATGGGGTTTCGGGCTTATAGTCTCGGTATTTTGGGCTTTGGGATTGTGTAATTTCAGGATTCAGTAGTGAATCCATATATATATATATATATATATATATATATATATATATATATATATATATAAACTTCTGAAGGCATCTGTAAAATGTAAATAAAATTTGGTATAACACAAGAAGAAAGAATGCAGCAAGTAAAAGATGTGATTGAGTGCACTTTCATTCTTAATTTATTTAAGAACTTCATCAGAATAAATAAACTGTGCAGATTTCAAAGTTTAAATAGTGTAAGAAAATAAAAATAATCTTGTCCAATCAAAATCACAGTTCAACCCCTTTACACATGATGGAAGTGTAATTTTCAAAGTTCTATTTTTCATAAATATGCATGAGGTGACTGTAATTTAAACAGAAAACAGAGTAACAGAGCCAAGCTCGAACTACATTAGACAGTTGACTAGTAATACGTCTACTATGAAATGGTTTCATTTGAATCCAGTGGAATTTTCAGCCCTGAATCCCCTTACTATGGATAAATCTTTAAGGATCATGAAAGCAGAGAAAGGGACAGGGCTGGTTATTATGGAACAAACTGACTATGTGAAAGCTATTGAGTCTGACTTGATGAATAGCACTATTACAAAAGTGTTACAGTAAATTTTGTTGGACAGCAATTTGATAAAACAGACACCTTACTGCATGCTTTAGAAAGAGATGAATATATTACATTTGAAGAGCTGTATTTTATGCTTGTGTCTAATCCTAGTTTAGGAAAATGTTTTGGGATCTCTAAAATCCATAAGAATCCAGACACCCTTCTATTCATACTTATTATTTCTAATAAGCGTACTAAAATGGAGAAGATTTCAAAATTTTTAGATTTTATACTTAACCCGATTGTACAAGAGACTCTGTTTTACATTAGGGACTCATGGGGGGGTTCCTAAATGAGTTATTTCTAGCACAGTTAGATATTTCAAAATATATTTTTGTTACACTGGACATTGTCTCTCTGTATACTAAAATCCCTTATGAAGAGGCAAAGGAATACATTAAACTGTACATGTCTAAATATGCTAAATTCCCTTCTTATAAAAGTATGACTTTGAGTTGATAGACACAGTTTTAAAGAAAAACTTTTTCCATTTCAATGGACAGATTTTCCAGCAGATTAAGGGAGTAGCGATGGGGTCAAAAATGGCCCCTGCATATGCTAACTTGGTGTTAGCCACTTGGGAATGAGGAACATTGGTGCACCTCGCTGGATATAATTTCACAAGACTGCATCATAGATATATTGATGATATCTTTTTTGCATAGACTGACAAAAGTTATGCAGTTGGACTTGTTTATACAAGCCATGGAAAACAGTATTTCTTTTCTGTCTTTTGTAAAATCAGGATGTGGAAGCAAAGTGTCTTGTTTCGATACTTCCATCTTGATTGATTTCAATAACACGTGTCTGGCTTCTAACATTTATCTTAAGGATAACTGCCGTAATAATTTCTTGGAATTTACAAGCCAGCACCCTTTCTACATGAAATATAATGTATTAAAAGGCCATTTCATTAGACTTGGTTGGTTAGTGATGATCTGCAGTTTAATAAAGAGTCTGACTTTCTTTGTGAACTTTTTTTGCAAAACCACTACCCCAGAAACGTAATTTTAAAAGTAATAGAAGAAGTTTCTAATGCCAGACATGTTTCATTTCAACCTATCCTAAAGTGTGGTTTCCAAACTAAGCATCAAACCAACACTCTTAATGCAGACAGAATGTTAAGCTTTCCAGTTCCAATTTGCACAGACATGCAAGGTATTACAGACATTGTTTCTAACAAGTGGAATATTGTTGCATGCTCTCCTACTATGTCTGAACTGCTGGGTAGACAGCCTATGTTTTCATACAAAACAACACAAACTTTAAGGAGCTCTTTTGAGAACAGAGACTCACAGTTTTTAATAGGAGATGTTCACAATGTTTCTGACCCACATAGAATGTTCAAATGCAGCAAATGTATCTGTTGTCAATATAGCTCTACAGGACCTTCCTTTACATTTGAACATATTAATTTCTCTGTTACTTTTTCCCATCACTTTGACTGTAATTCTTGTAATGTTTATTTAGGGATTTGTATGACTTGCAGTTGTTTTTATGTTGGAAAGACTAGTCGAAACTTTCTAACCACATTAAGGAGCATTGTGCTGCAATTAGATGCAAAAACAGTAGCAATGCTTTACACTCTGTAGCTTGCCGTGATTTTGTTAAATTCCATTTTATTGTTTTGGAGCAGGTTGACTTTTTTTTGGGGGGGGACTACTCAGCTCTACTGGAAGTGAAAGAACTCAGATGGCAGCTTCGTTTGGGTGTTGAGTTCTCCCCAGAGTTGAATGATGCTTCTAATTTAAAATGTGTACTCAGATGGCAGCAGTGACAGTCTGAGTGATTTTAATTTTATGCCTTAAAGGGCTGGATTTAATGTTAACTTGTAAGCAAGTCTGACTTTATACACTGCTACAGTAGAAGAGATTATATACTTGGGGATGTAATTGTACTTGTATTTTATTACACATTATTACAGATGTTTGATTTCTTATTTTCAGTTAAGTTTACAGATTACATTAAGAATGTTGTTCGAGCTTGGCTCAGTTTCTCTATTTAAGTTATGCCCATGTAATGCATATTTATGGGCAATAGAACTTTAAGAATTACACTTCCATCATGTGTAAAGGGGTTGAACTGTGATTTTGATTGGACAAGATTATTTTTATTTGTTTTCTTCCACTATTTAAACTTCGTAGTCTGTACAGTTTATTTATTCTGATGAAGTTCTTAAATAAATAAAGTAAATAAAATAAAGAACAAAAGCATGCTCAATCACAGGTTCTACTTGCTGCATTCTTTCTTTTTGTGTTGTACCTTGTTTTATTTATGTTATATACAGATGACTTCAGAAGCTTTTTTCATTTTACTAATTTTCTTTACCAGTGTTTTCTCGGTTTTATTTGCATTATATATACATACAATTAGCAGGAGGTGTGGGGTTGCAGCTATCTACAAGGGAGGTGCAGGGGGGCTTCCCCCTGCAAAATTGTAAAAAAAGATATCTTTTTGTGTTTTTTTGATTTTTTTTTAATGTTTGATTTTTTGAGAAATTCAATCTTATCTCGCCGATATGAATTTTGAGTTTCTGAAAACCTGAAATGGCATAGATATCTATTATATATATATATATATATATATATATATATATATATATATATATATATATATGGGTCTACTACCGTAGATTGAAATTACACTATTTCAAAATACGATAGTAGTGTCCTACTAACGTGAAAGTGCACTTCAATGAAAGTCACTAAGTCGATAAGTCGAATGGGACATTTCCTGCACTGTGGTGCGGTTGTGATGGACCATAGGGTTATAGCTTGGGTTAAGGATAGTGGATAGCTAGTAGGGCTATCTACTATCCTTAACCCAAGCCCTAACCCAAAGGTCCATGACTAATGCACCACAGTACAGGAAATAGGTCCGTAACTACTGCTCAGTGGAGGAAATACAATTTTCTGCACTGTGGTGTGGTAGTTGTGGACCTTAGGGTTAGAGCTTGGGTTAAGGATAGTGGATAGCCCCACTAGCTATCCACTATCCATTACCGAAGCCCTAACCCTTCATTCATCCTAGTGACTTTCGCGAAAGTGCACTTTCATTGAAGTGCACTTTCGCGTTAGTAGGGCACTACTATCATATTTCGAAATAGTGTAATTTTGATCTAGAGTATTAGACCCATATATATATATATATATATATATATATATATATATATATATATATATATAATACGCTTATATGTCTGTGTGTGTTTGTGTGTGTGTGTATATATATATATATATATATATATATATATATATATATAATCCTACAGTCAAATCTGTATTTACTTTTCCTAATATTTTATCTTTCTCATATAAAGAAATCTCCTTTTCCAACTTCTCATTCTCTTTTTCCATTAACTTTTTTACTTTCCATGTTTCTTTACTACCTTTTTTTACTTTAAATATTTCTTGTATATATTGTACAACACTATTCATAATCTTTTCCTGAGTTCTTTATATTTCTCCTTTTAGATTTGTTTATTTATTATACTACCATCTTCCTTTACTAACCTGTTTAAGTAACTCAATACTTCTCTTTTTCCTTGTAAAAATGCCTTTGCTTATATAAAAATGTTTGCATTTTTTCTTGATTTCTTTCATTTAATTATTTTCTTTTTCAAATTACTATCATTATGTTCTAAATTTTCCAATGCATCATTATATATTATTTTGTACTTTTCTTTTTCTACTTTTCTCACATCATATTGCTACTGTAGAAACATTTTTTTATTTTTTCTTAAATATCCACCATTCAGACCAATGTTTATACAATGTTCTCATAGTAATAAGATCTTTCAATAACTATATTACTAAGCTCTTTCCTTCTTCGCTCCATTCTTCCTCATTTATCTTTTTTATTCCTTTATCTATTTTTATATATTTCTTGTTTTCCTTTATCTCTAGTCATATTGCAAGATGATCAGAAAATCCTTTATCAACTACCTCTTCACGTATAACTAAACCTTCTGATGCCATAAGATAACCTCTTTCAGTTACATACATATATATATATATATATATATATATATATATATATATATATATATATATATATACATGTATATATACATATACATATATATATATATATATATATATATATACATGTATATATACATATACATATATATATATATATACACACACACACACACACACACACACACACACACACACACACACACACACACACACACACACACACACACACACACACACACATATATATATATATATATATATATATATATATATATATATATATTTATATATATATCTATATATCTATATAGTGCAGTGGTGAGTGTTGCCACCTCACAGCAAGAGGTTCTCTGGTTTGATCCTTGGCTGGGGTGCCTTATGTGCAGAGTCTGCATGTCCTCCCTGTGGTCACGTGTGTTTCCTCCTTGTGGTCCAGTTTCCTCCCACATCACCTCCCAAAGACATGCTGTAGGGGGATTGGACACTCTAAATTGGCTCTAGGCATGACTGCGTGCATGTGTGTGCCTTCTGTGGAAGGGTGGGTGCCGGGTGGGCAACTTGACACCGTATAATTCCACTGCCAATCATGAGCAGACAGGTAATCTGCTGTGGCAACCCCTAATCGGGAAAAGACAAAAGAAGAAGAATAATAATAAGAATATATATATAGATTCACTTTAGAAGCTTGAAATACTGAAATACCGAAATTCAGTATTTCGAGCCCATAAAGTGGAATCCTAAAAAGAGCGAAACCTCAGAAGTGCAAAATTTTAAACCTCGAATACCGGAGGTTTTGAATTTCACACTTCTGAGGTTTTGCTGTGGTTATGGATTTAGGTAAGTGTGTATGTGTTAAGGATTTGGGTAGGAGCTGTGGTGTGTGTTAGTGTGTTGTGTTTCTGTGATGTGTGTGTGTGAGGAAAATGTAGGTTGTGTGGTAGCGTTGTGTGTGTGTGTACGTAGTGCGACCTTGGAGTTAGAATATTTACGTAGGGGAGGTGTGGGGGGTGCAGCCCCCACATGGGAAGTGCATGGGGGCTTGCCCCCCTGCTTTTATGTAGTAGAGAGCTTATGTTTGTGTGTGGGGAGAAAATTGTGTGTGTGTGTGTGTGTGTGTGTGTGTGTGTGTGTGTGTGTGTGTGTGTGTGTGTGTGTGTGTGTGTGTGTGTGTGTGCGTGCGTGCGTGTGTGTGTGTGTGTGTATATGTGGAGTAGAAGCACAAAATTCAAAATCTCCGGTGTGCGATATTTTGAATTTCATGCTTCTGAGTTTTCGTTGTTTTAAGGTTTTGACTTTATAGCTTTAAAATACTGAATTTATACATTTCAGTATTTTGAGGATATAAAGTGAATCCATATATATATATATATATATATATATATATATATATATATATATATATATATATATATATATGCACACACCCTTTTGTAATTCAAGTAATTTTTGCCCCAAAGCTTTAACTTACCACATCTTACAACACCTAACATTTTTATTATATCATTTTCTTTCCTTTTATGCTTGCCTCTTATATCACAGTTAAAGTCCCCTGCTATTGTAATATTAACATTTGTCACTACAAATTCTAAAATCTGCTGAAATAAGATTTTCCTTTCCTTACAGTATGTGTAGGCATATAATGTGATAATTCTATATACTTGCTTTTAGTTAATCTTCCCACTTTTGCTAAAGTTCCATATAATATCTTTACAGTATTTCTAAAGAATATGGCTTTTCCAGAACATCTGTTTCTCAAAATTCAAGATTATCTTTACTTCCCATAGTTTCTCTGTTTGTACACTATCTTTATTTGTTAAAATTCTTGTGGCTTCTAATATAGTTATGTCTGCATCACATGTATTACATCATTTCATAATTTCTATTCTTATTACCATATTACTAATTCTATTCAAATTTACAGAAAGCCTTCTAAAATTTCAATTTTTCCTTTTCCTTAGATTCATGGTTTCACATGCTCATACTTAATTACTGGGCTAGCTTTCGTAATAGGTCATTCTAAACCTAGCCAATTTCCCTCTCAAAGGTGGAAATTAAACACTTTACCTTGTGTCTGTCAGTCAAACTCCTTAACCATCATACCAGCCTCAAATTATTAGCTGTATATATTCTTTTCAATTAATTTCCTTTCTTTCTTATTTTGTACTGATCCCTTTAAATTTCCTTTTTCTGTCTTTAACCCTCTTACCAATACAATTCATTTTTCTTTTCCTACACCCCAACTTACCTCTTTTTCATCACTTATTTCAGAACCTTTTTCCATGTCCTGTTTATTATTTCTTGTCATCTAAATTTTCTTATATTTCTTCTACTTCTATTTGTTCATTTTCTTCTCTATCTTTTTTCTTTTTCCTTACTTTTGTTTTCATTTTTGCAATCCATCCATAAAAATATTTTGTTACTTTTACAGAGTTTTAATTCACATTTTTGCATTATGTCCCACTTTCCCACAAATTCTTGTTATATACCACAAATTCTTTTATATATACTTGTCCATTTCTTTGTCTTTTTTACTTTGAATCCTTATCACATACTTCCAGTTTTTATTTTTTCTGCCTTCTTTTCTGCTACTCCCCTTTTGCATTATTTTGCTTTCTCTGCATATTTCTTTTCCATTTCACCATAGCATTGTGTCTGTCTCCTCCTTTATATTGTCTCACTAATGTCCCCTGGTAAATGTCTCCTTCATTTCCTGGCTCACACTGCACCACCATTTCTTTAAGCAAGCCATCCCACAACCCTCCCTACTCGAGTGTTGTAATTACACATCCACCATTTGCTGATTCATCTCTGTCACAGATTTAAAGCATCTTCTTAAAATTATGCACACATTCTCCACTGTCAACGTCTATTTTCTACTCCATTTGTCTCACTACTCCAGTATCTCCTTCTCTCTCTATGTGGCTCCTTGTTTCTTCAGGCTGCTTCTGCACCATGGACTGAAACACGATGTGCTCATGCAGAATGCCACTTGCAAAAACAACGAGGAGAAGTTCCCTGATGTCCTAGCCAAATTTCCCCTAGTAGTGTAAATACCAACTAGGGACTCCCCTGGTTTCTAGCCTAGTGGAGGTAACCTAGTCAGCAAAGAATAAATTAATAAAAATGTATAATTGATAAGTTGGTTGGCTCTGCATCTCAGAGCAATGGTCTTGTAAACCAGAGGTCATGTGTTCATATCTTATTGTGGAGTAGCTTTGGCATACGGGTTAAGGTATTCCTGATAGACTGAAGGTACAGGCTTTGAAATGGGGTTTTAGCTAAGTGGTAGAGCATTTGACTGCAGATCAAAAGGACTCTGGTTCAAATCCAGGTACCTCCTACAAGGGTAGCTTTTATTCTTGTAGTTGGTGAAGAGGGTTAAGGCTCTTGTCTCCTGCAGGTGGGGTAGAGGGTAGGGTCAGGAGGTTGGAATAATGCTTATACTTTTTACCTTACAGACAAAAGGTGCAGGGTTTTATTCTCATTGGGGTAACTGGCTAGGTTCACAATGGCTGAGGGCAATTAGCCTAACACTAACCTATGAACCTATGAAATACAAAGCAAAATGAAAAGAAAGAATGCTATGAGAACAAAACAAAAAGTGTGTGTGTGTGTGTGTGTGTGTGTGTGTGTGTGTGTGTGTGTGTGTGTCTCTGTCTGTCTTAAGCTACGTCTACAGCTACAGCTATAGCCATATTGATGTCTATCTATAAATATATATCCCTAGGAGTCAGGAAAATTATCACTGAAATCACTTATTGTGCAATGCTAGACAGCTAATTAGTATAACAATGATAATCTCTGAATCACACTAATGAAACCAAATATAAACAGACCAATAAATATTGTATGAGAGCTAATTTCCATATCTATGAATTGAACCTGTCAGACCTTACTACACTATTGATCCCCTTACCAGTTCATTCATCACAGTTACACAGCCACCTCCCAACAAGCATTCATAGACACACAAATACAAAAACACACACACATACAAATACAGATTCTCCCATAGATGGCTTCAATTTATGGATCTCCCACATGGTGACTAACATGACAGAGAGACTTACAGACACACACACATTTTGGTAGTTATAAACATACAATTACTGACATACACACCTAGAGAACCACTCACCTATGTTGTAGTTCATGGGTGCAGAGTTTTTACCAAAGGGGATAACAATGCACTTTTTGGCATTGAGCTTGAGGCCATGGCTCTGACACCAGGGATCTGTCTCAATGAGGCCCTTCTGTAGGATATCCACATCATTTGGGGACTTGACTATAGCTCCTAGTTTGCAGTCATCTGTGAACTTCATTAGCCAGAGGCCTTCTGTGTTAACCTGTACTTCAGAGAAGTAGATACCAAACAGGAGAGGTCCCAGGACTGAACCCTGTGGTACTCCACTTGTCACTGGTTTGAAGTCAGATTTGGAGTCTATGACTTTTATGTTGTGGGTTCTGTCAGTGAGCCAGTTAGCAACCCATCTTGTGACATACGGATTTCTACCTAGTTTAGTGAGTTTAGCTATAATTCCAGAATGGGGAATGGTGTCAAAAGCCTTGGCGAGGTCAAGATAGGCTGTGTGAACCACCTTACCCTCATCTACAGCATTGGTGACTGCCTCAAAGAAGTCAACCAGGATCAGGAGGCAAGATCTGCCTTTCACAAACCGAAACTGGGTGGGGTCCAGAGTTTAGAGGTTACCAATGTCTTTGTTTATGAATTCCATGATGATACATTCCATGGCCTTGCAGACAAGGCTCATCAGGCTAATAGGGCGATAGTTCCCAGGATCAGTGGTGGCTCCCTCTTTGCGGAGTGGGATAACTGTTGCTATGCTCCATTCAGTGGGCACAAAGCCTGATGTAAGGCTATGATTAAACATGGTGCTTAGATGGGGAGCCAGTTCGTTCTGAAGTTCATGTAAAACGCAACCTGGGATGTTGTCTGGTCCCATGGATGCTGCATTTTTGGCTTGCATTCTTCCTGCATAGATATGGGCCCTTTAGGGGGTGAGAGGGGGGTAAAGTTAACACTGAACCTATCTGCCATGATGTTGGCAATATCAGTTGGTTCTGTAATTCTTGTGCCATTGTGCTGTAACTCAGAGCAGATCTGGGTGTTGTCATTGAGATTTTTGACATAGCTATAGAATGCTTTGTGGTTGTCCTTAGAATCAGTGGCAATTTTGTTTTCATAGCTAGCTTTGGAGGATCTTATAAGGGATCGCAGCTTCTTGCTGAGGCTGACCAGGGAGATCCTCCACTCATGAGATTTTACTCTCTTTTGCAACAATCTCTTCCTTCTGTTGTAGAGTTTGTTTATGGCAGGGGACCACCAGATTAGCTTCCTTTTTTTGGAGAATAGCGTGTTGGTTCTGTTTGGGATAGCACAATCCATGCACTTGTGTAAGTGCTCATAGAGTGCATTTGTGTAAGATTCAGCAGTCGTAACTGTATTGTCCATCTGTATGGGTGTTATGAAGTTCGCCACTTCTGCCTTAAGAAGCCTGAAGTTGGCTTTGGAGAAATTTTTTACCATGGTTTCCTTAATGGGGGTGGGGGCGGGATGTGGATATCTAGGGAAATTAGCTTATGGTCAGATCTGACCAATGAGGAGTTGACTTCAGGTGTGGAACACCAGTCACTCATGTTGGTAATGACTAGGTCTAGGATACTGTTGTGCCTGGTGGGAGTGTGCATAAGTTGATGCAGGGCATTGGAATTTATGAATTCCAGAAAGTGCTGAGCGAAGGAGTTGGCACATGAGTAGTTTTCCCAGTTAATGGTAGGGTAGCTGAAATCACCCAATATTAGGGTGTTTGCTTGAACCCTAATATTTTCCAGTATATCAAGAAAAGAGGAGTTGGAATCCTGGAGCATCGTCGGGGATCTGTAGCAAGCTACAATTTGGATTGCAGTTTTGCCCAGAGTTAGTTGCACTTGGATAACCTCCGCTGCATTATGCTGAGCAACTAGCCTGGAGGTGTGGATATCCTTAATGAATATGGACACACCTCCACCTTTGTATTTGTATGACTTTATAAGGCTTTCAAATACTTTAGAACTGACAATTATCATTGAGTTGCATGGTCTTAAAACTCTTTCCAATGATTTAAAGTTGCTGAATATCATGGGATTGCATGGCTTTATAATCCTATATATGCAAGAAACATTCAACCAAGTAATACTGCAATTTTTCTTGCCTTAAAAGGTATGAGTAATGCCCCATTTGTGCAGCAAAATGTATCATTAATTTTTTTTCTTGAAGTGAATGCAAGCTTCCATACTGCATGATGACAGTCTATACAGTCTGTAGAACATCAAGAGATAAAGTTACATCTTTACATGACAGCACCACAAACTTCAGAAATGTAGAACATAGTGTCAGGAGCACAACAGGTAGTATACTTTTGTTTGGTTCAGAAGGCTGTGAGTTGTATTTAAATACCAGGTAGACTGATAACTGAAATTGAGGGACGCATAAATGGATGTCACATTTGAGTGTGCCATTGTTTGGATGAGATGTAAAGCCGAGGCCCCATCTGCTTATACTAGAGGTAGCAAAGGTGAATGCCAAAGATTACATGGCACCTATTAAAAAGAGTAAGGATCTTTTATGTATATACAAAGAGAACTCTTATTTACAACATATTTTCATATTTACAAACATTTACAAATATACAACTTTATTAATATACAGATATATTTACACATATTCATAATTTCCTTTACACTGAGAATGCATTTTCACCCCTTTTAGACACTCACTCCTTTTTCCATAACCGCCATCTAATTTTACTTAATAATAATTTTATTTCTAGAATTCATTTAATATTAAATATAACTTTATTTATTCTTTCATTCCATATAAGCCATATTGCATGAAATAAAGTTTTATCTGTTTTTTAACATATTCTTTACTTCTGTTCTTGTAATACCCATATTTAATCTATTACATGTTTATTTTATCCACTTCTTTAATATCTTTAAAAAAATCTTCTTTACGTAGCTTACACCCTAAATTTTAACTATTTTCCATTTCAAACACACATGTTCTGTAGGTTCTATTTCTTAATAATATAAACATATTCTATCACTTTTCATTTTATATGGCATATTTCTTTTGCTGGTAATATTCCTATAACCGATCACCACAAAAACTCTTGACATTCTACTTTTTGATTACACTATTTGCTTATTATCTTTATAGCTTTAATTTTTTTCCAATTGTTAGATTTTCCCATGGTTTTACATACTAATGTTTTATTATTACATTCTTATACCATACTTTTCTATCTTTTTCTATGTCATCAATTTTTATTTTCCATAAAAATATTTTTCTTAGTAACATCTCATTTGTTCATGTATACATTTTTTTCTCTTTTACTCTTTTTTTAGCATACCCCTAAAATCTATCTTACTTACATCTATACAGTTTTACTACTAATCTCTCATTTTTTTTCATTTATCCACTTTAACACTTTCTATAACTTTAATAAAGAAGCATGCACCAATGTGTTAAGTCACCCTGAACCTCCTTCTTCTTTATTTACATACAAAACTCCTCTTTTTAATGTATTTAATCTAGAACCTCCATATAAATGAAAAAAAAAATCTGTAATAATTACTTTTGAAGTGCTGTTGGCACCTTTGATTCACTTGCTAAGTATGTTATTTTTCCCATTAGTACTAAATTTATCAAATATATCTTTTTTTCTGAATGATAATTTCTATATTCTCCAGAAAATACAGGTTTGTTTTATTTCTTCTATTGTTTTTCCAATTGAATTCTTTTTAAATCTTTATTTCCAAATATTATACTTAACAAAGAAATTTCATTAATTGTAAGATACTTACCCCATCTTTACCATATCACCTAAACCTTTACTTTTTTATTTAAAAACATACATATCACCTCTAGATACACATTTTGCAAAGTATTGCTACTTTTATCAAAATGTTGTTTTTTGCAATTATTATAATGTCATCTGAATATGTTAACAGAACTTCCTTCAGGTATTAGATACCCTGTCTCCTTCATTTTGCAAATTATTTCACATACTATCACCTTTGTAATGACTGCAAGGGTATACAACTCAATGGAGATCCCTGTCTTACACCACTCTTCACGTCTGTGTCTTGACTTAACCAGACATGTTACAAGTAGTTTTAATTTATTATTACTATACGCTGAGATACATAATTCCCTCACTTTCTCACTTATATCATATTCTTTCATAATCCAAAAGATTCCATGTCCAATTGAATCAATGCCTTATTAAGGTCTGCTATCATTTTTTTTTTTGCTTCCTATTTTTTATTCATAATATCATCCACAATTTCTCTATCATTAATAA
This sequence comes from Protopterus annectens, assembly GCF_019279795.1. Lineage (NCBI taxonomy): Eukaryota > Metazoa > Chordata > Ceratodontiformes > Protopteridae > Protopterus > Protopterus annectens. Next base: position 1,089,303,782 of record NC_056733.1, on the reverse strand, counting down.
TTCTTGACAACCCTTACTCATGTTACCAAATATACTACTTCTCATACTATTTCCATTTTACTTTCAACTCTGTTGTATTATTTTCATATAGATCATATAATCATTATTATTCAGTACTATCAGCCGCCATTTTTTCCATATGAATTTAAGTATTCCACTTCATAATACTTTATACATAAAACCTTCATTTACCCATTCACCCATTCATTCAAAATCTTTAAATGTGTGTGTGTGTGTGTGTGTGTGTGTGTGTGTGTGTGTATGTGTATATGTATATATATATATATATATATATATATATATATATATATATATATATATATATATATGGATCTATGTTGTAACATCAAAAGTACATTTCAAGTGAAACATACAGGAGTGAACTCACTTTCACGAAAGTGCACTTCATCGAAAATGCACTTTCTCAAAAAAAAAAAAAAAAAAACATGCCAAAAAACCTACACAAATAAAACACTTACGTTTATGCAGGGGGAAAAGCTCCCCTGCACCCCAATGTGGGTGGCTCTGCCCCCCACACCCCCTACTTTAATATTCTCACTTTGCAATCTCACTACAGTGGGGAAAAGGGAATATTCCCTTATCCCAGCTGTACCACAATCTAAGCAACAGTTTGCTTAGTTGTACAATCAACACTACATGTTGATGTACAACTAAATCTACATGCAAACTGTGTGTTTTTTTTTTCTTTGCGAAAGTGCACTTTCAATACTTACACACTCACACTCTTAAAAAAAAGAGGTCGATCAATGAAACAAACCACTGTCTTAGCAAAAATTAATGTTTATTGTAGCTTTCATCTAAAAAGACTTCTTCAGAATAAAAACCTTCAGTTCAAAACAACCTTATATACTTACAAAAAAAGCCAATTAACATGTCTAATTAATTAATTAAGATACTTTATTTAAAGAAACATGTACTTAAAGGAAACTGGACAACAATAAAATACTAATAAAAATAATTCTCACCAGATTAAAAGTTTTTACATACTTTCAAACTTCTATTTTTTTTTAAAAAATAATATTAATAGTTTCATTCATACCAGGTGTATGATCAGCCCCTAACTTCAATTGCCATGATGTTTTTCTTCATTCTATAAGGTTTTTGAAACTTCACCTCTCAAATCCTCAGAGACTTTTTCTAGTATGGCAAACATTTCTTAAACCCAGAACATTTTAATGTATGTTTGTATAAATTATTGTTTTGAATTTTTAGTTCTTATACAATACATATTTTCTCTAATTGTATTATAAAGGCATCTAGTAGACATCCCTACATAAAATTCTAAACAATGTGAACAAACTGCAATATAAATTATCCCTTCAGTCTTGCAGTTAAAAACTCCACTGATAGGAATAGTCTGGTTCAAATGAGGTAACTCAATATAAGGGCCCTCTAATATAAGTCAACAAAAATGGTAAAACCCACATATTATACATGCCATTGCCCTTAGAAGTCAAGGTCCCTGAAGAAGGACAAAAAAAATCTGTTTGCAACATACGTTTAATGTTGAAAGTGTTTTTGTAGATTAAACTTGGCTTTTGTCGATAATTTTAATTAATTCAGAATTCCCTTTCAAAATATTTCAAGTTTTATTAATAATAGATAGAATATCAGTCCTGTCAACAGTAATATCCAAACAACAGGACATTCCATAATTTCTAGATGGAATAATAGTAGATGTATTCTTGGTTTTAGGGACAAATCCATCTAACTAAATAGGTGGAAAATCTAGGCTTCTACGTCCTTTTTTCTCTTTGGCCAATGAATCTAACATTTTTTTTGTTGTATTCATTCTCTAAAAACATGTTTTTAATAAATTCTATTTCCTTATGAAAGATGTCTTCATCTGAAGACATCCGTGATGCCCAAATGAACTGTCCCTTGGGAATATTGTTCTTCATGAATCTGGAATGGTTACTTAAATAATGAAGTACCAATTTACAAAACTGCTCTTCCTGTACACTTCACTGATAAATTTCCCCTTTGTCTGATTTCTAAGTAAGTGTTATATCCAGAAAACTGACTTTTGAACCATCTCCCAAGGTAAACTACAAAAATGCGGAGCTGTCATTAATGTTTCTTACAAAGTCATATACATTGTCTGGTCCCTCTTCAACCACAAAAAAAATTGTGTATGTAACTAACAAATAAAACTACTTTATAAAAGGAAAAAAGGGGTTTTAAAATGGTTTGTTCCCACCATCCAAGAACAATATTGGCATATGCTGAGGCCACAGCAGACCCCATAACAATCCCTTTCAAGTTGTTTATACAATGTATTGTTGAACAAGAAAAAAATGTTGTTTAACAAAAGCTGCAAAAGAACATAACAAACATATACATTGTCATTATTAAATTTGGCAAAACTACTCAAATATAGTCTGACATATTCTATTCCAATATCGTAAGGAATACTTGTAAAAAGAGAATTAATGTTAACAATGAACATAATATTCTTTTTATTGTCAAAATAATAACATTCACTAAATTCATTGACCTTGTTTAAAAAATGCCAAGAATCTCTGTTGTAATAATCCATTCCCTGGGCTATCGGATTCAACACATAATCAAGGACTAAAGAAATGCCTTCAGTAACAGAAAGAGGGAAAGAAACAATGGGCCTAAAGGGGGGAGCCAAACAATTTTTATGTATTTTCAGGATTCCAAAAAGGGTTCTGACTTTGGGTTCTTCAATGATCATAAAATCATAAATTTCAAAAGTGACATAACCATCCATGAACAGTTCATAAAAGTGTGTCTGTATAAAATTAAAACAACCACTGACAAACAATCTAGTAACAGGCAAATAATCTTCAGTATTAGCCAACATCTGCTCCATGATTTCAACATATTTAATCTGTTCTCGTATAACTAATACCCCACCCTTGTCAGCTTTCATGGACCTTAGAGGTTTAAAGGTATGTAACTCATTCAGTGCATTTTTTTGTGCACACTCACACTCTTACCTACCTAACGTAACCTACACCTAAAACTTCCCATAACACTCACATACACTCAAATCCCTACCAAAAACCATTAAAAAAACGTACCTGAACCTCCAGCTATAATAACACATCAGCAGCCATCTTCATATCCCATAGCACATCGCACCTTACAGACACAGTAAACCACATGTCACATAGCGCACCACAACAACCATGGATTTCACATTTCCAAGTTCGGTCATGTGCAGTTTCGGGCAACTACACTTTCGACACTTTCATCTCAAGAGACTGAAATTTGAGATTTCAGTATTTTGAGATTGTGAAGTGAAACTATATATATATATATATATATATATATATATATATATATATATATATATATATATATATATATAGTTCCCTATCAGTTGAGTGAGTTTTCAGAAACTTGAAATTCATATTGGTGAGATGATATGATCAAATTTCTGAAAACCTGAAGCTTTGGAATGGAGATTGTGGTACAATGAGGATCAGGAAATTTACCTTTTTCCTCAAAGTAGTGTGATGTCAGAGTTGCCAAATATATATATATATATATATATATATATATATATATATATATATATGTATATGCGGATTCACTTTAGAAGCTTGAAATACTGAAATGTCAAAATTCAGTATTTTGAGCCCATAAAGTGGAATCCTAAAAAGAGTGAAAGCTCAGAAGCGCACAATTTAAAACCTCGGATACCGGAGGTTTTGAATTTCGCAATTCTGAGGTTCAGCTGTGGTTATGGATTCAGCTAAGTGTGTGTGTGTGTGTGTGTGTGTGTGTGTGTGTGTGTGTGTGTGTGTGTGTGCATTAGAAGTGCAAAATTCAAAATATCCGGTGTGTGAGATCTTGAATTTTGCAGTTCTGTGTTTTCGTGGTTTTAAAGATTCAACTTTATAGCTTCAAAATACTGAATTTTGATATTTCAGTATTTTGGGGATATAAAGTGAATCCATATATATATATATATATATATATATATATATATATATATATATATATATATACACATATACATATACATATATACATATATATATATATATATATATATATATATACACACAAATATGTGTGTGTGTGTATTATATATATATATATATATATATATATATATATATATATATGTATACATATATGTGTGTATGTATATATATATATATATATATATATATACATATATGTATATATATATATATATATATATCTTCTTCTTTCGGCTCCTCCCGTCAGGGGTCACCACAGCAGATCAACTGTTTCCATTTTTTCCTGTCCTCTGCATCTTGCTTTGTCACACCAACCACCTGCATGTCCTTTCTCGCCACATCCATAAACCTTATCTTAGGCCTTCCTCTTTTCCTGTTACCTGGCAGCTTCATCCTTAGCATCTTTTTCCCAATATACTCTGCATCCCTCCTCAGCACATGTCCAAACCAATGTAATCTTGCCTCTATGGCTTTGTCTCCAAACCTTCCAACCTGGGCTGACCCTCTAATATACTTATTCCTAATCCTGTCCATCCTCGTCACACCCAGTGCAAATCTTAACATCTTCAACTCTGCCAAGTCTGAAAAAAACTTCCGAAGGCATCTGTAAAACATAAATAAAACTAGGTATAACACAAAAAGATAGAATGCAGCAAGTAGAACCTGTGATTGAGTGCACTTTCGTTCTTAATTTATTTAAGAACTTCATCAGGATAAATAAACTATGCAGATTTCAAAGTTTAAATAGTGTAAGAAAACAAATAAAAATAATCTTGTCCAATCAAAATCACAGCTCAACCCCTTTACACATGATGGAAGTGTAATTTTCAAAGTTCTATTGCTCATAAATATGCAAGAGGTGAGCATAACTTAAACAGAAAACAGAGTAACAGAGCCAAGCTCGAAAAACATTAGACAGTTGACTAGCAATACTTCTACTGTGAAATGGTTTAATTTGACTCCAGGGGAATTTTCAGCTATGAATGCCCTTACTATGGATAAATCTTTAAGGATCATGAAAGCAGACAAAGGGACAGGGCTGGTTATTATGGAACAAACTGACTATGTGAAAGCTGTTGAGTCTGAATTGATGAATAGCAACTATTACAAAAGTGTTACAGTAGATTTTGTTAGACAGCAATTTGATAAAACAGACACTTTACTGCATGCTTTAGAAAGAGATTAATATATCACATTTGAAGAGTTGTATTTTATACTTGTGGCTAACCCTTGTTTAGGAAAATGTTTCGGGATCCCTAAATCCATAGAAATCCAGATAACCCTCCATTCATACTTCTTATTTCTAATAAGCATACTAAAATGGAGAACATTTTAGAATATTTAGATTTTATACTTAACCCGATTGTACAAGAGACTTCATTTTACATTAGGGACTCATGAGGGCTCCTAAATGAGTTATATCTAGCACAGTTAGGTATTTCAAAATATATTTTTGTAACACTGGACATTGTCTATCTGTATACTATCTTTCATGAAGAGAGAGAGGAATACATTAAACTGTACATGTCTAAATATGCTAAATTCCCTTCTTATAAAAATATGACTTTGCATTGATAGACACAGTTTTACAGAAAAACGTTTTCCATTTCAATGGACAGATTTTCCAGCAGATTAAGGGAGTGGCTATAGGGTCAAAAATGGCCCCTGCATATGCTAACTTGGTGTTAGCCACTTGGAATGAGAAACATTAAAGCACCTTGCTAGATATAATTTTACAAGCTGTATCATAGATATATTGATATCTTTTTTGCATGGACTGCACAGTTATGCAGTTCGACTTGTTTATACAAGCCATGGAAAACAGTATTTCTTTTCTGTCTTTTGTAAAATCAGGATGTGGAAGCAAAGTATCTTGTTTGGTTACTTCCATCTCAATTGATTTCAATAACAAGCGTCTGGCTTCTAACATTTATTGTAAGGATACCTACCGTAATAATTTCTTGGAATTTACTAGCTGGCACCCTTTCTACATGAAATATAATGCATTAAAAGGCCAGTTCATTAGACTTTCCAGGTTGGTTAGTGATGATCTGCAGTTTAATAAAGAGTCTGACTTTCTTTGTGAACTTTTTTTGCAAAAACACTACCCCAGAAACTTGATTTTAAAAGTAACAGAAGAAGTTTCTAATGCCAGACATGTTTCATTTCAACCTATCCTAAAGTGTGGTTTCCAACCTTAGCAACAAAGCAACACTCTAAATGCAGACAGAACGTTAAGCTTTCCAGTTCCAATTTGCACAGACATGCAAGCTATTAGAAACATTGTTTCTAACAATTGGAATATTGTTGCAAGCTCTCCTACTATATCTGAACTGCTGGATAGACAGCCTATGTTTTCATACAAAAGTAAATGAACTTTAAAGAGCTCTTTTGAGAACAGAGACTCACAGTTTTTAAGAGGAAATGTTCACAATGTTTCTGACCCATGTAGGATGTTCAAATGCAGCAAATGTATCTGTTGTCAATATATCTGTACAGGACCTTCCTTTACATTTGAACATATTAATTTCTCTGTTACTTTTCCCCATCACTTTGACTGTAATTCTTGTAACATTGTTTATGCAGGGATTTGTATGACTTGCAGTTTTTTATGTTGGAAAGACTAGTCGGAAACTTTCTGACAGCATTAAAGAGCATTGTGCAGCAATTATAGGCAAAAAGTCACAATGCTTTAGCTAGACACTCTGCAGCTTGCCATGACTTTGTTAAATTCCATTTTATTGTTTTGGAGCAAGTTGACTTGTTTTTTGGGGACTACTCAGCTCTACTGGAAGTGTAAGAACTCAGATGGCAGCTTAGTTTGGGTGGAGCGTTCTCCCCAAGGTTGAACGATGCTTCTAATTTAAAATGTGTACTGCGATGGCAGCAGTGACAGTCTGAGTGATTTTAATTTCATGCCTTAAAGGCCTGACTTTAAATTTGTAAGGGAGTGTTATTTTATGCACTGCTACAGCAGAAGGGATTACTACTTCTGTATACTTGGGGACGTAATTGTACTTGTACTTTATTACACATTATTACAGATGTTTGATTTCTTATTTTCAGTTAAATTTACAGATTACATTAAAAATGTTGTTTGAGCTTGGCTCTGTTACTCTTTCTGTTTAAGTTATGCCCACCTCATGCATATTTATGGGCAATAAAACTTTGAAAATTACACTTCCATCATGTGTAAAAGGGTTAAACTGTGATTTTGATAGGACAAGATTATTTTTGTTTTCTTACACTATTTAAACTTTGTAATCTGCACAGTTTATTTATTCTAATGAAGTGCTTAAAAAAATAAAGAACAAAAGCACACTCAATCACAGGTTCTACTTGCTGCATTCTTTCTTCTTGTGTTATACCTAGTTTTATTTATGTTTTACAGATGCCTTCAGAAGTTTTTTTGTTATTTTACTAATTTTTTTCACCATAGCTTAGAAATAAAGAATTTCGACATTTCAGTATTTTGAGGATATAAAGTGAATCCATATATATATATATATATATATATATATATATATATATATATATATATATATGTGTGTGTATATATATATATATATATATATATATATATATATATATATATATATATATAATTCCAATAATTTTTACCCCAAAGCTTTAACTTACAACACCTAACATTTTTCTTATATCATTTCCTTTCCCTTTATGCTTGCCTCTTAAATCATAAAGTCCCCTGCTATTGTAATATTAATACGTCACTGCGAATTTTAAAATCTGATGAAATAAGCCTTTCCTTTCCTTATAGTTTGTCTAGGCATATAATGTGATAATTCTATATATTTGTTCTTTCCATTTTAAATCTACAATAGTCACTCTTCCCACTTTTGCTAAAGTTACATGTAATGTCTTTACAGTATTTCTAAAGAATATGACTATTCCAGAACATCTCTTATTTCTCAAAATTCAAGATTATCTTTACTTCCCATAGTTTCTCTGTTTGTAAACTATCTTAATTTGTTAAAAATCTTTTGGCTTCGAATATAGTTATGTCTGCATCACATGTATTACATAATTTCATAATTTTTATTCTTATTACCATATTCTTAATTCTATTCAAATTTAGAGAAAGCCCTCTAAAATTTCCATTTTTCCTTTTCATTAGATTCATGGTTTCACATGCTCATACCTAATTACTGGGGTAGCTTTCTTAATAGGTCATTCTAAGTCTAGCCAATTTCCCTCTCAAAGGTGGCAATTAAACACTTTACCTTGTGCCTGTCAGTCAAACTCATTAACCATCATACCAGCCTCAAATTATTAGCTATATATATATATATATATATATATATATATATATATATATATGTATATATCTTGTTTTCCATCAATTTCCTTTCTTACTGATCACTTTAAATTTCCTTTTTCTGTCTTTAACCCTCTTACCAATACATTTTTCCTTTACTACCTCCCAACTTCTCTCTTTTTCATCACTTACTTCAAAACCTTTTTCCGTACTGCGGTGGTGGTGCTGCGGTAGTGTTGTCATCTCACAGTAAGACGTTGCCCTGTTCAATTCTCAGCTAAAGCGTCTTCTGTATGGAGACATGCGTGAATGGGCATACCTTCGTTGAAGGTTGTGTGTCAGAGCTGGCAACTCAGCACGTAAAAATCTACTGCCAATCATTAGTGGACCAGAGTTCTGCTGTGGTGACCCCTAACCCGGAAAAGCTGAAAGACACAACAACTTCAGAACCTTTTTCCATATCCTGTTTATTATTTCTTGTCAGCTAAATTTTCTTCTATTTCTTCTACTTCTATTTATTTTCTTCTCTATCTTTTTTCTTTTTCCTTACTTTTGTTTTCATTTTTGCAATCCATCCATAAATATATTTTGTTTAATTCACATTTTTGCATTATGTCCCACTTTCCCACAAATATAACATGTTCTTTTGTATATACCTGTCAATTTCTTTGTCTTTTTTTACTTTGAATCGTTATCATGTACTTCCAGTTTTTATTTTTTTCCTGCCTTCTTTTCTGCTACTCCCCTTTTGCCTTCTTTTGCTTTCTCTGCATATATTTTCTTTTCCATTTCACCACAGCATTGTGTCTGCCTCCTCCTTATATTGTCTCACTAATGTCCACTGGTAAATGTCTCCTTCATTTCTTGGCTCACACTGCACCTCCATTTCTTTAAGCAAGTCATCCCACTACCCTCCCCACTCGAGTGTTGCAATTACACATCCACCATTTGCTGATTCATCTCTATCACAGAGATTTAAAGCATCTTCTCAGAATCATGCACACATTCTCCATTGTCAATATCTATTTTCTACTCCATTTGTCTCACTACGCTAGTATCTCCTTCTCTCTCTATGTGGCTCCCTGTTTCTTCAGGTGGCTTCTGCACCGTGAACTGAAACACGATGTGCTCATGCAGAATGCCACTTGCAACAAGTGGGAGAAATTTCCTGATGTCCTGGCCAAATTTCCCCTAGTAGTGTAAATATCACCTAAGGTCTCCCCTGAAATCAGGTTTCTAGCCTAGTGGAGCTAACCTAGTCAGCAAAGAAGAAATTAATAAAAATGTATAATTGATAAGTTGTTGGCTGTGCAGCTCAGAGGTTAGAGCAATGGTCTTGTAAACTGGAGGTCATGCGTTCATATCTTATTGTGGAGTGCCTTTGACATAGAGGTTAAGGTCTTCCTGATAGACCAAAGGTACAAGCTTTGAAATGGGGTTTTAGCTCAGTGGTAGAGGAAGAGACTGCAAATCAAAAAGCCTCTGGTTCAAATCCAGGTACCCCGTACAAGACTAGCTTTTATTCTTGTAGTTGGTGAAGAGGGTTACGGCTCTTGTCTCCTGCAGCTGGGGTAGAGTCAGGAGGTTGGAATAATGCTTATACTTTTTACCTTACAGACAAAATGTGCAGGGTTTAATTCTCATTAGGTTAACTGGCTAGACTCACAATGGCTGAGGGCAGTTAGCCTAACACTAACCTATAAACCGATGAAATACAAAGCAAAATGAAAAGAAAGGATGCTATGAGAACAAAACAAAAAGTGCGTCTGTCTGTCTGTCAAAAACTACATCTACAGCTACATCTATAGTCATATTGATGTATATCTATAAATATATATCCCTAGGAGTCAGGAAAATTATCACTGAAATCACTTATTGTGACATGCTGGACAACTAATTAGTATAAAAATGATAAACTTTGAATCACACTAATGAAACCAAATAAAAACAGACCAGGAAATATTGTATGAGAGCTAATTTCCATATCTGTGAATTGAACATGTCAGACCTTACTGCACTATTGATCCCCTTACCAGTTCATTCATCACAGTTACACAGCCACCTCACAACAAGCATTCATAGACACACAAATACAAAAACACGCACACACAAACACAGATGCTCCCATAGATGGCTTCACTTTATGGATCTCCCACATGGTGACTACCATGACAGAGGGACTTACAGACACACACACACACATTTTGGTAGTTATAAACATACAATTACAGACATACACACCTAGAGAACCACTCGCCTACACACACAAACACAAGCACACAGCTTCACTTTATGGACCACCCCAAGGTGACTGCCCATACTCACACACATAGACACACACATATCATGTGCACACACACACACACACACACACACACACACACACACACACACACACACACACACACACACACACACATCATACCTACCTAAAGTCACACACACACACACACACACACACACACACACACACACACACACACACACACACACACACACACACACACAGTGTATCTACCCAAAGTCATACTAAGAGCCCACTCCTTCCATAGGAGTGAATGTGTATGCCATCAAATGGAAGATCATCCTCTGTATTGCTCATGCTTACTGTACTGAGGAAATCACTCAAATAATGTATTTCACTATGTGACAAACCTTTCTGTGTATAACAAATCTATCTATCTATCTATCTATCTATCTATCTATCTATCTATCTATCTATCTATCTATCTATCTATCTTTCTCCCTATCTATCTATCCCAGAAGTATCCCCCACTCCTGAAACCAATTTTAAAACTACCAGTTGGTTTCCTATAAATACATACCTGTTCAACTCTTCAAGTGAAGAGCAAAAAAGAAAACAAAAGCTGGCTTTTGCCAAATCCACACCCAGCTGAAAACCTGAAAACATTAAGTACCACTTAATAAACTGCAGTACCTATACCTCCAATGTAGGATATGCCTGAAAGTTCTTAGATTTAATAAACAAACTGTTCCTGGACCAAACTGTTAAAAACCCACTAGAGGACTTATCTTTGATCTGGTCCTTATGAATATAGCTTCTTCATGTAATATTCTTGGGAATATCTTTCCTTGGTAAAGCCAGATCACAATCTAGTTATCTTCACTTTCAATATCTCTCAAGCCATTAAGACGAGTATCTCATAATTCAAGGATTTTAAACTAACTGTTCTCATAAAATCCTATGATGAAGTTCCAAAATTCCCTCACATCAACATCACCCCAGACATTGTCATGGCAGGTAGTTTCAAACATGTATTCTGTGATCACTTAGATAACTGCATAGAGCTAGCAACCCCAACAAAATCTAAATATAATAGGAAATTTAAAAGCAAACCACCCTGGTCATCCATCAACATAAATAAACTCTACAATAAATTAAAAAAAAAACTCCTTAAAAATATACACCTGATTAAAAGACCCCAATATAGAGGATAACATCAGAAAACTGACTAAAAACTTGAAAAATGCTATACGGTCTACTAAAGCAACCCATTAATATGGGATAGTATCCAAAGCAAAATAAATTATAAATCCTTTTTAATTATGTTAGCAAACAAAGAAATAGCATCCAGCAGTGCTCTGAACATATTCATAGTGGCACTACCAAGTGTAATCCATTAGACATTGCAATTATGCCAGTAAAAAAAAATCACTGCAAATTTTACCTGAAAGATGACTATTCAAAGTCCACTTACCCCAGAATCTGTCAGACACTCCCATCATCAGTACAGAACATATACTGAAGGTGCTCTTCAAGACTAAACATACTTGGTAAGTGGAACCTGACAATATATTCTGGCTGTTGAATAAATGGTACTTATCTAGCTCTGGCAGAGATGTTCCTTAAAATATTTAACCTGAGTTTAGCCACTGTTTTTTCCCTTGAGGTAAGGCACAGAAAAGTAGTGATTCCACTCCATAGGTTGTTCCTACCACTTACCCAGAAAATCACAGAAATAAATATTTGTCTCATTTGAAGTGCTTTACATTGAAAAGTCTGTGTATGTACACTAATCATTTCAGTTGGATTCATACAGACCCTCTTATCAGAATACTGTTTGAAATTTTGACTGAATAACATACCATCAACTATGTTAAACCTCTTATAAGCAAGCTAGCTCATTCTTCATTAACAACCTCCCAAATACATAATTGTTAGACTCACTGGTGTACTGGTATGTGTGTGTGTGTGTGTGTGTGTGTGTGTGTGTGTGTGTGTGTGTGTGTGTGTGTGTGTGTTTGCATGTGTGCGTGCATGCATGTGTGTGCACATACACACATGCAGGAACAGACTGTTTTTCATTCTGAAGTCATACACATTTTCTATATTCATTTTAAGAAGGTTGCTTTATCTTACTCAGCTACTTTCTATCAAGCAATGCATTATTAACATAATTTCCTGTTTATAATATATTAATGTTGCAGATGGTGGTTACTAACCTCCCCAGTTTTCACCAATAGCATGTGTTTTCTTCTTTTCCCTAGCATTTTGTATGGTTTACTTTTTAGGACAGGGGACAACAAAATGTGCTAAAGAAATGACTGTGGTTGAAAGTTACACAACAATATTGACACTTCTGTTAATGACAACTATATTCTTAATAGCTGCAATATATTTTATGTATGTTTTGTTGTATATATAAAATCATTTTTTTTTCTTTCTTCTTAGCAAATAATTAGCATTCACTGCAGGTGACATGTCCCGATACTTCAGAATTATACTCTTTAATTTAAAAAAAGCAAAGATTTGCCTAAAATGCATCATTAATAATGTCTTAGCATGTCAGTGTGCTATGAAATGTACATTCACTATGGAAATTCATATGATTTAGAGCTGCTGACTATCATAGGCTTTATAATTATTTCAAATGATTCAGAGCTGCCGAATACCATGCACTTGTATGACTATAATGCTTTCAAATGCTTTAGAACTGCTGATTGTCATTCAGTTGAATGGCTTTATAATCCTATATATGCAAGAATCATGCAACCAAGTAATACTGAATAATATGGACCCATACAGGTATGGCAGCACACAATTTTTCTTCATTTAAAAGATATGAGTAATGGCCCATTTGTGCGACATAATGAATCATTAATTCTTTTTCTTGAAGTGAATGTAAGTTTCCATACTGCTTGATGATGTTCAGTACAGCCTGTAGAACATCAATAGGTGCAGCCCTTAATTACATCTTTACATGAAAGCAGCACAAACTTCATAAATGTAGGACACAGTGCCAACAGCACAACAGGTAGCACACACTTGTTTGGTTCAGAAGGCTGTAGGTTTTATTTAAACACTAGATAGATTGATAGCTGAAATAAAGTGCAGCATAAGGGGATGCCACACTCAAGTGTGCTATCATTTGGATGAGATGTTAAACCGAGGCCCCATCTAAAAGAATCTTTATTAAAGCAACAACCGTTAAGTGCTTTTGTCCCTATTAGCCATTTACAGGACTTCATCAGAACAGCTAACTACTAAAACACAACCCTTATATACAGGAAGCAACAGAAATCAATTGCCTTTGTTAAATTATACTTAACAATGTTAAAATAAATGTTTACAACTCTTTCCAAAAAAAAAACAGTTAAAAACATTTAAAACAGATTCTTATTATTCAATAGATATAATGCTTATAAATTCAAGGATCTTTTCTTCAAACTAGGCAAAAAAGAAACTAGGCAAAAAAAAAATATTCATTTAACCCTGAGGAAAAAGGGACTTTAACTTAATAATCCATTGGAATTATTTTACTTCAATGTCTAATTCCCACCCACCACCCCTAACATTAATAGGGACTACCTCCAGGATCCCAAACAAGGAATTGTTCATATTTGGCAAATATGAACAATTCCTTGTATAAATACTCCTTAGCATGTCGTGGGTTTACTAAATTTTAGTTTGGGATCCTGGAGGTAGTGCAGATTAATATTAGGGGTGATTGGTTGGAATTACACATTGAAGTAAAAGAATTCCAATGGATTGTTAAGTTAAACTCTCTTTGCCCCAAGGGTTAAATGAATATTTTTTCTTTATTACCTATTTTGAAGAAAATAGCCTTGAATGTATAAGCATTATATTTATTGAGTAATAAGAACATTTGAAATATTTTTAACTTTATTTTAGGAAAGAGTTGTAAAAGTTTATTTTAACATTGTTAACCATCAATTAACAAAGGAAATTGATTTGCGGTACTTCCTTTATATAAAGGTTGTGTTTTAGTAGTTAACTGCTCTGATGAAGTCCTGTAAATACCTAAAAGGGATGAAAGCACTTAATGGTTATTGTTTTAATAAAGATTCTTTTTATTTTCCAGCTCTGGAGCTTATTGTGTATTATAGACCCAGGGTAGCATTATTATTTTGAAGTAATTTTCTAGTTGTATTACTGCTAGATGTGGTATGCTCCTTTGGGAAAGGAGGATGAACAACAAGGAAATTTGTGGAATAAACGTCTTCATTCTGCCTTCCTCTCCCTTGTGAGGTTGAAATACTGACAGGAAGGAAGGTGTTGCCTTTAGTGAGAAGTGAGGAGATATGATGTGATTCAGGTCTCAGGGGGGTCAGAATGTGGCACCTGCATCCTTGTTCTGCTGACTAATCCCAGATGGGAGTCAGGCTGAGCCTGGGCATGGCTAAGGCAGGTCCAGTGGACCTGGTGAATGAGGACAGGATTTGGTATCAGCTAATGGTCAGCTGTACAAATTAAAAGTCAACATAATGATGCATTCATGTTTTTCTATATATCATCCAGAATACTGACACACTTTTATTTCTCCCAGATATTTTTAAAAATGATTTCCTATTATTCTACAATGCAACCCTATATATCTCTCATAGCTATACTGGCAGACTTAAGTACACAGTTTATTAATATTGCAGGATCCAGTCATTATAGCTTAAGTATATTTCACAATTCTGTAAAAAATATTTTGGTGCTTTTCATGCCTCATTTGATGGTTAAAAACTGTAAGCAAATGATGTACTCCACTAATGAAGCATTTAAAAGAATCAACTTTTATATATGGAATGACATAATTCACAATTTAACATGAATGCTATTCCTGGCATATACCAGTGGGGGGCTTTTCTACCTGCTTTTTTATGTTTTCATTTGCATGTGTACATCTATCCAGGCAGATTACTTTACAAATCTTTTATAAATCATCTCCATGTAACCATTCTGCCATGAGCCAGTTAGGGTTGCCATTATTCAACCATTAGTGCAATCTACAGTTATCATTTCATTAATCATCTGTATATTTTCTGGGATGGCCCTTTTATGCTTTAAACATTTAGCAACATCAGTGTGAGGAACATAACCCCATCAGGAATCAAATGCAGTTGATATTCTCTGTAGAAATTCCTTCATATGATGTCATGGGTCACCTTCATTTGCCTGACAGAAATTTCAGGCAGCCCAATTGCCTCACAGTTTATCTGCCCAACAGTTTGTTTGCCTGGCAGTTCATTTGCCCAACAATTAGAAAAAGGCAAATAAAAGGTACATGTCCTTTTCCCCACAGTAGTGTGATCCTGGAGTTAGAATATATAGTTGGGGGTGTCAGGGCAAAACCCCCCCACCTACTTTGGTTTTATATTGTCCAGTTTGGGTTTTTGTTGTTCACTAAAACCAAAGTAGGTAAGGGGCTTTGCTCCCCCACATCCTCCCCTAACTATATATTCTAACTCCAGGATCGCACTACTGTGGAGAAAAGGATATATACCTTTTATTTCCCTTTTTCTAATTGTTGGGCAAATGAACTGTCGGCAAATGAACTGTCAGGCATTTGGGCTGCCTGAAATTTCTGTTGGGCAAATGAACTGTCAGGGAAATGAAGGTGACTTGATGCCATTCATGTAAAAAGTCCAATTTCAAGAATTTCTGATCTTGCTCATAATATGAAATTAATCTCTTCTAAATTCCCAATGAGCATCTTCCATCTCATATGGATTGCAGATATCTTTATCATAATCCATTTATTAATTTTCAGGTAACTAGGAACAAGATGCACTCTGCAGTATATTTCTTGTGAGCCTTTCATGAATAAATAATGGGTACAAGTAAGAGTACCCTGTCTGCTGTTTAATGTAAAGACATGCATCCACTGAGATTCAGAGATGGCCCCTTTGTTGTGTTCCAAATACACTGACAACTGTATAGTTCATAACCAGAAATGCATGCCTACAGGTGCTGCTCACTGGTAACTGTATACAGTACTGACCAGAGGCCCAGTACACTGCTCAGCACAGTGGGTCCCTCACAACCAGATGGAGTTATCTAAGTACACTTATACCACATATAAGTAAACAATACTTTTATAATACTTGCATCCATGTCATAGTTGTAATGCTAATCAAGGAGATGCAGTGCCATGCTTATCTGTCTTTATTGCACTAGGTACTACACTGGTAAGTCGATGTGTCTGTTCTGCACAATTATTTACCTGCATCTCTTTGCTTAGCTCAGCTCATATACTTCTAAATATTACTTATGTGTCAAATTAATGTGAGTATTCCAACAGTATCTGGAAGATGACTCAAACATCAATATAGATACTGGTGTGATGTATACAGCACAAGGTGGACAGTTGTTTACTAATCAGAACAGTTGTGAGTTTCCTGTTCTTTGCTACATTTAACTTCTTGTCATACTCCAAAAAGACCATATAATGAACGGAAGCACAATGTATCAATAAAACCCTCATTTGCAGCTAGGATGTTTGTATAGATCTTGGGAACTGCAATGAAAGTAATATATTTATCTCTTTCAGAAATGACGGCATGATTCTGCAATACCAGAAATAACACTAGCTCCATTGAACCTCAAAGCGGTGCTGTTGCTAGCAGTGGTGCATATCTATATCTATGCATATACATTATCCAGCTGGTTTATATTATGAATAAGTTTCAGTGATCACTATCATTTAAGTTTAAGAGCTGTCCTTTTGTGAGTGAGACAGTCATTGTTTAGTAATTTGAGTCTGACTGCCCACATTACCTGTGAGCAGGAAAGGAAATGTCATGGTACTGGTTTGTCAGTGATATGTAAACACTGGCAAGGCAGGACACCATTTCCCTCCCACAACTAATACAGGGAATATTCACATTGATGTCTGCACTTATAGCATTATTAGCTGTTCCATGGCTGAATGCTCAAACAACTTAGTATTTTGATTTTGAGTTTTTTTGTACCATATATATGTCACACTCAGAAATTTTACACATTATTGGTGCACTAACTCTTTTCCATAAGGTATGACACTCAAATAAACCACAGTGACTGGGTGCATTTCAGTGATGGTGGGTGGGTGGGTGGGGCTGTAGCTCAGTCTTATTTTAGCCACTCATTTCAGTTTACAGAACACAGAATCCACTTTACAACCAGAAATCTTTACTAAAAAAGTTGAAAGTTCATTTGAGTGAGGGTGGTCTTGGAGACAGAATCTAAGACATTAGAGTAAAGGTAAAGAGGGTGGATTGTTACAGGAAATAACGCATCAGGTTCTGATGATAAAAGTCAGGGATAATAAGATGTGGGAAATAAGAAAAAGATGGGTAAAATACAGAACAGAAAAAAATGAACATGTTTGGATTTGATGAACAGTTGAGTTGGTAGCAAATTAGAGTTCAGTTGTTGTAGGAGAATTTAATAAAGCAATGCATTTTCAGTAACATGCATTTTGTGAACAATGAGACAGAAGTTTGACATGTTAATGACACCAGAAAAATATGTGCACTTTATTGTTTCCATCTAGGAGTATGTGTTCTCTGAAGTGTTTGCCTTCTCACTTTATTGGGAAATATTGGTATCTTGAATATTAAACCAAGCACATATTTTATTTCTTTTCTTTTGTGAAATAATTTCTTTCTTTAATCGTAATTTTGGTTCAGTATATCAGTGGATCAAAAGGTTGGGAAAACGCTATTAAAATGCATCACAGAGAACCTAGAATCACATGGCTTCTGGGGGTCACTAGTCTCCTAGCTCACCAACTTAATTCAGTTATTTCTCACACAGTTATTACAGTAATTATTGGCCACACCTGCTATGATGACATATGTGTCGCCATGTGTCCAAGTGTCCCAACTTGGATATCTTAAATGATGCTATCCCTACTATCATTCTGCAGAAATGGATATACTAGCCATACTTAAAATTGCAAGCAATAGGAAGAAACATTCTAATATTGAAATACTATTACTTATTTGTAATATTTCAAGGCATAGTTCCTACCATATCCTCAACTATAGGACACCTACATCTGTCTAGGAGTTTTAATGAGCACCAAGTTACATTCCTTAACTGATGAAGTTTTTACAGTCATTTAATTCTTATGGTTTTACAATGGGCCTATACCAACTGCATTCATGACTGTTTATATTTCAATGCATGTGCAAAATGACCGTACTGATATGATTACCAGGTGAGCTGATCATCATGTGAGCTGCTCCATTGCTACCAGAAAAAGGCTCCCATGTAGGTGCTCTATGAACTGACATACTGATCCTACACAATATGTCTACCAATAAACCTTAACAAATACCTGTGATAATTCAGTTTCTGTATAGTTTATTATTATAATATGTCTCCTAATCTCTGTGATTCATGGGAACTGGTCTTGTATACAGTGCTGGGGAGTGGTATTCATAACATTTTGTTAAATTCTTTCTTTCATCACCTATCCATGAGTATCATCCTGGATTTTTATCCTATTACAGCCCCCATGAAGTGACTCACATATTTGTTCTCATATGATGCTACTCACCATTTCTGTATAGCACAGACTGAATTACACAAACCTCCTTGTTGATGTTTATTTGCCTTTCTGTTCCCTTAATCATTTTGTCTGACCCAGGTCTCACTGAGACATGAAACTAAAGTTTTGGGAAGAGCTCCAATATTGTCTTTATTTTGTTGTGTCCATCTCTAACTAGCCTTCATCTTCCCTGGCCTTTTTTCCAACTGTTCCACCCTTTTCTTGCTATGGTTTTATAAGGCTGTGTCTCTGACCTCCACCCCTGATTTCTGAAGTATATCAATCTCCTTTTTCATTGCCACTGTCTGTTGTATAATCTGTTGAAGGACACCCATAGAATGGTCCATAAAACCATACCCTGTAAAGCAGCTAATATCAAACAGATACCTTAGCTTTGAGCAGCTAGTTGGGCATTGAGTGACAATACCTTTAGATTTAGTAGAATTCAGTACTGCATTAACATTAAAGTAAGTAGAATATAGTACTGTTTAGCATAATCAGCCCAGTAATGCACCCTTGTTTGTTTGCACCAACAAAGTACTATTATAGCTTTCTAACTCAAATAAACCACCCCCTTGTAGCTCACCAATCAAAGGACTGCACAGTATGAATATGCAATTTTCTAAGTTATCTGTAGCCAACTTGGTTGATATGGGCATCTTGAGACAATGTAGCAATTGTTTCATGTTTACTGACAACCACTTAATCTTTCAAGAAATAGATTCAGTATGTGAGAGGGTATTTACACAATGACAGTCATCACTAAACTCTCGCATACAAGCACAAATTTCGTTGTTAAAACCCTGCACACATCTCCCTCACATAAACACACAGCTCACACATAGACTAACGTATGCTTTGGCACTTGAAAGCAATCCTCCTAAGCAATAAATATCGCATAGACTGTCTGCTGTCAAATCTATGCATGAACAAGCCTAAAGACACTCATAAAAAAGAACAACTAACACCACACATACAGTCACAGTCAGTGGAGCCTCAAACACTAAGCCCAAAAGGCAAGCAAACACACTTTCTAGAACTCTTGTAACAGCAGACTCCATTGTAAGACATACTGATTCCCCTCTAACCAGGCTGAACAAGGAGATGCTAAGGGTTAGTTGGTTATCTGGATTCAGTATCTGGCAAATGACACATGCACTCAAGTTATTACACCACAGGTACCAGTTTGATTCCATCATAATCTATGTAGGTGTAGATGACATGAGATGTACCTCCCTGGACTATATTAAGAGAGACATTATGGAGCTCTCAGACTATGTGTCTCAGGCTGGTATGAGCGTAGAAATGAACAGAATATTACCATCACTGAGGATGACTTCACAGTATGAGTAAAAGATGATTTATGTTAACAACTGAGTCCCTTTCTGGTGTCATTCTAAGGAGTTCTAATATTTCTCAGCTTGGGAGGACATAGTTAACAGACCATGTTGCTTTGCCAAGGATGGTCTGCATCTGTCCCCTCTATGCTTTTGAATACTGGCTTAAACGTTACCCAACCTCACACTGCATTTTTTAGTCAATGCCAAATTGACAAACCTACCGACAGAAATATCAACTCAACTGAACCTGAAGGTGTAAAAGCTCAGTGCCAGAAACCTAAATAAAAAAAACTACACTCCATCCAAGCCCTCCTTATACTCAAGAATATAGATATAAGTGCAGTTACTAAGACATGGCATAAGGCTGTAGAGAGTATCCCAGACGTGCAAAGTTTCAGTGCCTTCTACACTTTTAGACCAGTAGCTGCAGAGACAAGGGCTAAAGTTGGAGGTGTCTCTCTATGTGCAGATCACCATCGAAAGAATCCCATACTATATCCTAGTCAAATATAGGTCACCGTCCATGTCCCAAGAAGCTTAAAATGCATACTTGAACCTACTGGAGTCACTTAAGCACCAGTCAATAAACTGGAGTATCAATACCTCCAATGTAGGATATGGCTGAAAGTTTTTAGATTTAATAAACCAAATTTTCATGGAACAGAGTGTTAAAACTCCACTAGATGACTTATCTTTGATCTGGTCCTTATGAATATAGCTTCTTCGTGTAATGTTCTCTGTCATTCATTTCCCTGGTAAAGCTAGATAATAAACTAGTTACCTTCGCCTTCAATATCTCTCAAGCCATTAAGACTAGTATCTTAGAATTCAAGGATTTTAAACTAACTATTCTGATAACATCCCATGATGACGTTGCAAAATTCCCTCACAGCAACATCACCCCAGACATAGTCAAGACAGGTAGTTTAAAAAAGGCATTCTATTCTCACTCAGATAAATGTATAGAACTATCAGCCCCAACAAAAATATAAATATAATGCAAAACTTAAAAGCAAACTACTCTGGTTGTCCATCAATACAAATAAACTCTACAATAAATTAAAAAAAAAACTCCTTAAAATATACAGCTGATCAAAAGATCCACATATCCGGGATAACATGAGAAAATTGACTAAAAACTTGAAAAATGCTATTAGGTCTACTAAAGCAGCCCATGAACATAGGATAGCATCTGAGGCAAAAGACAATTACAAATCTTTATTTAAGTATGTTAGCAAACTAAGTAATAACATCCAGCAGTGCTCTGAACATATTCATAGTTGCGCTATCTACTGTAATCCAGTAGACATTGCAATTATTCCAGTAAAAAATTCAGTGCAAATTTTACCTGAAAGATGACTATTGAAAGCCCACTTACTCTTGAATCTCTCAGACCCTCCCATCATCAGTACAGAACATATACTGAAGGTGCTCTTCAAGAATAAAAATACTTGGTAAGTGGTACCTGGCAATATAATCTGGCTGTTGAATAAATAGTACTAATCTAGTTCTGGTAGAGATGTTCCTTAAACTATTTAACCTGAGTTTAGCTGCTGTTTTTTCCCCCTTGAAGTATGGCACAGAAAAGTAGTAATGCTATTCCACAAGTTGTCCCTACCACTTAGCCATAAAATCACAGAAATATATTTTTTTCTCATTTGAATGTTATTACATTGAGAAGTCTGTATATGTACACCAACCATTTCATAGATTCATAGATTCATAGATTCATAGATTAGTACTAGACTAACTGCCCTTGCAGGCCATTTTAAGTCTAGCCAATTATCCATTGTGAGACTCAAACCTGCCACCTTGTGTTTGTAAGGCAAACACCTTAACCATTAGGCCACCCTCCCAACCCTATTTCACTTGTATTCATATAGACCCTCTTATCAGAATACTCTTATTTGAAATTTTGACTGAATAACATAACCATCAACAATTTTAAACCACTTATAAGCATGCTAGCGCATTCTTCATTAACAACCTCCCAAATACATAAGTGTTAGACTCACTAGGTGTACATGTGTGCGTGTGTGTGTGTGTGTGTGTGTGTGTGTGTGTGTGTGTGTGTGTGTGTGTGTATGTCCGTGCACATGCATGAACAGACTGTTTTCATTCCTAAGTCATGCATATTTGCTATATTCATTTTTAAGAAGCTTGCTTTCTATTGCCTGGCCAGTTTCTATCAAGCAAGGGATTATTAACATAAGGTCTTGTTTATAACATACTAATATTGCAGATGGTGATTACTAACCTCTCCAGTGTTTCACCAATAGCCTGTTTTTTCTTCTTTTCCCTAGCATTTTGTATGGTTTGATTTTAAGGACAGGGGAAAACAAAATCTGTGAAACAAATGACTGTGGCTGAAAGTTAAACAACAATACTGCCTTCTGTTAATGGTAATTATATTCTTAATAGTGACAATATCTTTTATATACATTTTATTGTATATATCAATTTTGTTTGTTTCTTCTTAGCAAATAATTCACATTCATTACAGTTGACATGTCCTGACTTTAGAATTATGCCTTTAAATTTATAAAATTGCAAGGATTTGCCTAAAATGCATCATTAATAATGTCTTAGCATGTCAGTGCTATGAAATGTACATGCACTATGAAAATTCATAAGATTTAGAGCTGCTGACTATCATAGGCTTTATAATTATTTCAAATGATTCAAAGCTGCGTAATACTATGGACTTGTATGACTTTGTAATGCTTTCAAGTGCTTTAGAATTGACAATTATCATTGCGTTGCATGGCCTTAAAACTTTTTCCAATGATTAAAAGTTGCTGAATATCATGGGTTTGCATGGCTTTATAATCCTATTTATGCAAGAATCATGCAACCAAGTAATACTGCATAATATGGACCAATGCAGGTATGGAATCACACAATTTTTCTTACCTTAAAAGGTATGAGTAATGCCCCATTTGTGCAGCAAATTGTATCATTAAGTCTTTTTCTCAAAGTGAATGCAAGTTTACATACTGCTTAATTACAGCCTATACAGTCTGTAGAACATCAAGAGACCAAGTCCTTAGTTACATCTTTACATGACAGTACCACAAACTTCAGAAATGTAGAACACAGTGTCAGGAGCACAACAGGTAACACACTCTTGTTTGGTTCAGAAAGCTGTAGGTTTTATTTAAATACCAGGTAGACTGATAACTGAAATTCAGGGAAGTAGAAAGGGGTGCCACATTTAAGTGTGCCATCGTTTGGATAAGATATTAAGCCAAGGTCCCATCTGCTTATACTACAGGTTGCAAAGATGAATGTAAAAAATTACATGGCACCTATTGAAAAGAGTAGGGATCCTTTATGTATATACAAAGAGAACTCTTATATACAACATATTCCATATTTAAAATGTTTACAAATAAACAACGTTATCGATATACAAATATATTTACACAAATTCATAATTTCCTTTACAATGAGAATGAATTTTCACCCCATTTAGACACTCACTCCTTTCTCCATAACCACCATCTAATTTTACTTAATATTGTTGCTAACATTCATTTACTATTAAATATAACTTAATTTATTCTTTCATTCCATATAAGGCATATCACAGGAAATAAAGTTGTATCTGTTTTTAACATATTTTTTACTTCTGTTCTAATAATACCCATATTTAATCTAATCCATGTTTATTTTATCCACTTCTTTAATAACTTTGAAAAAATATTCTTTACATAGCTTACACCCTAAATTTTAACTATTTTCCATTTCAAATACACATGTTCTGTAGGTTCTATTTCTTAATAATGTAAACATATTCTATCACTTTTCATTTTATATGGCATATTTCCTTTTGCTGTTAATATACCTATAACCAATCACCTCAAAAACTCTTGACATTCTACTTTCTGATTACACTATTTGCTTATTATTTTTATAGCTTTATTTTTTTTTCTATCTTTTAGATTTTCCCATGGTTTTACATACTAATGTTTTATTGTTAAATTCTTATACCATACCTTTCTTTTTCTATGTCATCAATTTTTATTTTCCATAAAAATATTTTTCTTAGTAACATTTCATTTGTTCATGTATACATTTTTTCTCTTTTACTCTTTTTTAGCATACTCCCAACATTTATCTTACTTACATCTATACAGTTTTACTACTAATCTCTCATTTTATTTTCATTTATCCACTTTAACACTTTCTATAACTTTAATAAAGCAGCATACACCAATGGGTTAATTCACCCTGAACCTCCTTCTTCTTTATTTACATACAAAACTCCTTTTTTAATGCATTTAATCTAGAACCCCCATATAAATGAAAAAAAATTATGTAATAATTACTTTTGAAGTGCTGTTGGCACCATTGATTCATTTGCTAAGTATGTTTTTTTCCCATTAGTACTGAATTTATCAAATACATGTTTTTTTCTGAATGATAATTTCTATATTCTCCAGAAAATACAGGTTTGTTTTATTTATTCTATTGTTTTTCCCATTGAATTATTTTTAAATATTTGTTTCCAAATATTATACTTGATATGATATTTACCCCCCATCTTTACCATATCACCTAGACCTTTACTTTTTTTTATTTAAAGACATACCTATCACCTCTAGATACTCATTTTGCAAAGTATTGCTATTTTTATCAAAATTTTGTTTTTTGCAATTATTATGTTATTTCAAAATGTTAACAAAACTTCCTTCAGGTATTAGATACCCTGCCTCCTTCATTTTGCAAATTATTTCACATACTATCACCTTTGTAATGACTGCAAGGGTATACAACTCACTGGACATCCCTGTCTTACACCACTCTTCACGTCTGTATCTTGACTTAACCAGCCAGTTACAAGTATTTTTAATTTATTATTACTATACACTAAGATACATAATTCCCTAACTTTCTCACTTATATCATATTTTTTCATTACCCATAAGATTTCATGTCCAATTGAATCAAATCCCTTATTAAGGTCTGCTATCATTTTTTTTTGCTTCTAATTTTTTTATTTATAATATCATCCACAATTTCTCTATCATTAATAATTCTTGACAACCCTTCCTATTGTTACCATACATATTACTTCTCATACTATTTCCATTTTAGTTTCAAATCTGTTTTATTATTTTCATATAGATCGCATAATCGTTATTATTCAATACTATCAACCAGCATTCTTTAAATTATCTTCTATCTTCTTTCTTCCATATGAATTTAAGTATTCCACTACATAATTCT